>NC_143560.1:21488815-21799078 GCF_054136105.1 Typopeltis vanoorti | reverse complement strand
ACTTATAAAACGCAGATATTCTTGGCCTGTTTTGATAGTACACGATTATACTTCAAACCAAATTAAAAGTAAAATAATACACAGATGTTTATTTTAAAAATTAAACGTTACTTGCATGTTAATACAGCAGAAGCTGTATTAACATGCAAGTAACGATTTTTAGCTAGAAATCCTGTTTTTAAGCATATAATTCAGAAAACAACAACTATAGAACTCATGCCATTTCAGACAATGATATACTGGTGAAGGTTAAGGAATATAAATGGACGCGGTTGCCTTGCCATAATCTCACTTTGAAGCCTTGAATTCGTCGTTGGCTGCGAACTTAACTACACAAAAATAAGGGTGCAGCCTGCTTGCCTACTGCTTTCTAAAAGTTAGGGGTTCGAATATATCCTGTGTGTGTGTGTGTATATACACACATATAATCTTGAAACATGCATTCGGATAGCATTATATTTCAGATAAACCTAACTAACACAATCACACGATCAGTATTGTGTGATTCATATTTTTGACCTTGATCAAACCAATTATCATACTAGACATCAGGGGTAGCTCCTCCATAGGTATTGCGAAACTGCAGCACCCCAATTTTTCTCGATATATAAATATATTTATTAATTTATTTATATTTGCTTGTAATAGTGCCCACATTATGCCAGACAGTCACATATCTTGTTAGGGTTAGGTACCAAGAGATGACAGCACTTGTTTGCCAGCCTCTTCATTGGTGGCTGCTATAATTAGTGATAGACATGGGCCAGCTATCTCTGATTGGCTACCGGTGGAGATTGAACTGCCCACTCAGTCTCCAAAAGCTAGATAGGGTTAAAAGGCCTCGCCTACTCCCTATGAGGGAATAAAAGGCGTTAGCTGATTTATTTATTTTATCATCAACAATCCTATACAATTCTCTTATTTTGTATAAAAAATAATAAAAATCCATCTTGTAGCACTCAGGAGGGCGAATGACGCTAGTAGCACTGTGTTTACCACAGTGTCATATTGCTACGCGTGCAAGCATATGCACGTCATAGTGAGATGCGAGCTATTTGCGTAATGCAGCACTGTCCGTCGCACAGTTCCACTGGTGTTTATATGCAGTTTGCGACAGTTGGTGTCTTTAAATATTTGGACATTACAATTAAAGGATTTAATTGTAACGTCCAAAAATTATAAATCCATTTCTTTAATTACAATTAAAGGAATGGATTTTATTTTTAAGCAATTTTGAATTATACTAAACTGAATAATTTTATTGATAATAAACGATATTTTTTCATGAAACAAAACAAGAAGAATATTTTTTATTTTTAAGTAATTTTGAATTATACCAAACTGTATAATTTTATCGATAATAAAATGAATATATATATATATATACAGTATATATATATATATATATATATATATATATATATACAGTATATATATATATATATATATATATATATACAGTATATATATATATATATATATATATATATATACAGTATATATATATATATATATATATATATATACAGTATATATATATATATATATATATACACACATGATCAGCTTTTACTCGGTTGTTGTACATTTGAAAAAAATATAAAACCGAGATAACATATAAAGATTTTAATGATAAATACTACTAGTTTCGGCATATAGCAGCCTTCTTCAGGTATTTATAAAGGAATACTAATAAACACTGAATTATCTAAACAAACTGGAAATTAGGTACAAATTGCCTCACATAATCGATACATGAAAAGGTTGTATTTTTTCAAGTTGTTCCAACTGGCGTGCCATTGTTTATTGCAACTGTGCGTGCAGGTTCACGTGAATGCCAATATTGAATAACTGCAGCATGGCTATCTGGGATGTTATAACTTAAATTGGAATGGAGATAGCATCTCCATTCCATACATTAGCACAGTCTCCAAAAAAATAGCTAAAGTCCTTAAAAAATATAATATTAGGACCTTCTTCACCACACTTCCTAAAATCCGTTCTCTAATCAGCCATCCAAAACCTTAAGTACCCTGGAGTATATAAATTGTGGTGCGATTGCAATATCCCATACTTTGAACAAACAAACAAATCTATTGAACAACGGATAGAAGAGCATAAGAGAGACATCTCTTACAAAAGATCTCATGCAACTGCGTTATCCAGTCATGTTCTTTTTTCAAATAATCCTAATGATGACCAACAAAGCCACTCCGTTTGCTGGAATAGATCAGAAAATATCTTTCGCTGTGATGATGAGTTTGAGAGGAAAATCGTAGAATCAAGGGAAATCCTGCAGAACCCGGTCCACTTAAACAACAGTTTAAGTTATAACATCCCAGATAGCCATGCTGCAGTTATTCAATATTGGCGTTCACGCGAACCTGCACGCACAATTGCAATAAACAATGGCACGCCAGTTGGAACAACATGAAAAAATACAACGTTTTTATGTATCGATTATGTGAGGCAATTTGTACCTGTAATTTCCAGTTTGTTTAGATAATTCAGTGTTTATTAGTATTCCTTTATAAATACCTGAAGAAGGCTGCTATATGCCGAAACTAGTAGTATTTATCATTAAAATGTTTATATGTTATCTCGGTTTTATAGTCATTAAATCTATATTTTTTTCAAATGTACAACAACCGAGTAAAAGCTGATCACCACATCTATAGCCTAAATGACGAGGCGTCTCTAATGAACATACAAAGGAATTTTAAAAAAACATTGAAGAAAATAGGATTGAAAATAAACAGGTTAGTTTTCCTCAAACGTTGTAAGTTCCATACAGTTTTTCCCAATTTCATCTCTTTTAAAGAAAAGATAACAACGGAACGCGCTAAAAGAATCTATCGTAAAGCCAAGATAGATCTCCTCAGCGAAAGAATTACAGACACAAAACGTTGTTAAGCTTTTTTATTCAGCACTAAAAGATCTTTAACTCAAAAACTTGAAGAAATTATGGATAATGTTAACTTACATGATTTTATCATTAACAGTGAAGCACAAGCCACACGAATACAAAACAAGAATAAATATACTCTTATCAAGAAATTTAATAATCTAATAAGGACACAAAACAGATCTGGTCATAGTGAAGCCCGTATTAATCCTGAAAAGGTAGTAGTGAACAAATCTTCTCATATATTAACGGATGCAGAAACGGATATTCTTAGCAAAGGTCTCAATTTTATTCCCTCACGAAAATTTATCCCTAAAGAATCTCTCCTTACAAAAATAGAAAAAGCAAGTTCACTCATTCCTAATCATTTGGCGAAACTAGTAGTATTTATCATTAAAATCTTTATATGTTATCTCGGTTTTATAGTCATTAAATCTATATTTTTTTCATTATAAATAATGCCAAACCTCCAACAGATAATATTTCAGTAGCTGAAAGAAGAGCCCTAAAAAATCTAAAACAGAACAGTAACATTATTATTTTACCTGCAGATAAAGGCAACTCTACGGTCATCCTCAACTCCGAAGATTACCACAACAAAATGCTTCAATTACTTGGAGATAGTTCAATATATTCAATTCTTCAGGAAGATCCTACAAGAGAATTACAAAACCGTACAAACAACTTGTTAAAGACTGCGAGTGAACTTCCTCATAATGTTCGCCTCTCATTACGCTCTCTACATCCTCTTATCCCACGCATCTATGGAGTTCCCAAAATTCATAAAGATAACATCCCTCTTCGCCCAATTGTGGAAGGAATTGATTCACCTACATATAAACTTTCAAAATATTTAGCAAAGTACCTCAAGTGTTTCTCCTATAAATCTTCATCTTTCATCAAAAACACCACAGATTTTGTTTCTCATATTAAAGATATTCCCATCGATGAAAATGACATTCTAGCTAGTTTTGACATTATTTCTTTATTTACTAACGTTCCTACGGACGAGGTACTTACATTACTACAGGACAAATTATCCAAAAAAATGTTCACTTTATTAAAGCATTGCATTCATTCTGGTTACTTCAGATATCAGGACTCCATTTACCAACAAAACAAGGCCTGGCAATAGGCAATCCTTTGTCCCCAGTGCTAGCTAACATCTTCCTTGAAGATTTTGAAAAGAAAGCCATATCTTCCTTCTCATTTAAACCAAAAGTTTGGAAAAGATATGTTGATGATATATTCATTATTTGGAATCACGGGCACACATCTCTCACAGATTTTCTCCGTCATCTAAACATCCGACATCCTAATATAAAATTTACTGCTGATCTAGAAAATAATAACTCCTTACCTTTCTTGGATGTTATGCGTACACAATCCTCTGAAAGATTAAAAATCTCTATGTACAGAAAACCTACGCATACCAATAGATATCTGCATAATCTTTCTCATCATTTTCCACCACAAAAACGTGGAACTATATCTACCTTAGGACACAGAGCACGTTCTCTCTTAAATGAACAAGATGAACTACAAAAAGAAATGAATCACCTCACTCTTATTTTTAAACAAAATGGATACTCTGAAAAAACAATTAAGAAGTTTCTTCTGGATCCTCCTAGGCAGTGCACAACAGAGACTATTAATTTTAAAGATAGCATTTCCATTCCATACATTAGCACAGTCTCCAAAAAAATAGCTAAAGTCCTTAAAAAATATAATATCAGGACCTTCTTCACCACACTTCCTAAAATCCGTTCTCTAATCAGCCATCCAAAACCTTAAGTACCCTAGAGTATATAAATTGTGGTGCGATTGCAATATCCCATACTTTGGACAAACAAACAAATCTATTGAACAACGGATAGAAGAGCATAAGAGAGACATCTCTTACAAAAGATCTCATGCAACTGCGTTATCCAGTCATGTTCTTTTTTCAAATAATCCTAATGATGACCAACAAAGCCACTCCGTTTGTTGGAATAGATCAGAAAATATCTTTCACTGTGATGATGAGTTTGAGAGGAAAATTGTAGAATCAAGGGAAATCCTGCTGAACCCGGTCCACTTAAACAACAATTTAAGTTATAACATCCCAGATAGCCATGCTACAGTTATTCAATATTGGCGTTCACGTGAACCTGCACGCACAATTGCAATAAACAATGGTACGCCAGTTGGAACAACTTGAAAAAATACAAAGTTTTTATGCATCGATTATGTGAGGCAATTTGTACCTGTAATTTCCAGTTTGTTTAGATAATTCAGTGTTTATTAGTATTCCTTTATAAATACCTGATGCTGCTATATGCTGAAACTAGTAGTATTTATCATTAAAAATGTTTATATGTTATCTCGGTTTTATAGTCATTAAATCTATATATTTTTTCAAATATATATATATATATATATATATATATATATATATATATATATATATATATATATATATATATATATATATATATATATATATATATATATGGTCATGAAGGAGAGAATGGATGTCAGGGGTTCCGGTTTCTCTGTGGATCTGCGTGTTTCTGACGAACCATGGGGCGTCCAAGATCATCCGCAGGCATTTGTTTTGTATCCTCTGTAGTTTCCGGATGTTAGATTTGGATGTGTGACTCCATGCCGGGGATGCATATGTGATTACCGGTCGTATTATCATCTAATATAGTAGCAGCTTGTTGTGTGTATCCAATTTGCTGTTGCGATTGATCAGGGGATAGAGTTGGGCTATGGTTCTGGATGTCTTTGTGCCTATGACCTTGATATGGCTGTTGAAATTTAGCTTTTTGTCTAGCTGTAGTCCAAGGTATTTGGTTTCTGTCTGCAATGGTATCTTTTTTCCGAGGAGTTGAATATCATCTTGAATGAAGGCTTTGCGTCTGGTGAATAGTATAGCTGAGCTTTTGACGGGGTTTACTTGTATCCTCCAGTCGGAGAACCATTTCTCGAGCTTTGTGATGGTATCCTGGAGACGACTGATCGCCAGGTGTGGGCAGCGAGATCTCGTCATTATGGCTGTGTCGTCAGCATATAGGGCTGTGATGGTAGTCCTCAGATTCTGTGGAATGTCAGCCACGTAGATTGTGAAAAGTAAAGGAGCCAATAGAGATCCCTGTGCTACTCCTGCCAGGATTTGGTGCCTAGTTGAGATGGTGCCATTTATTTTTATCTGCATGGATCTGTCAGCGAGGTATGATTTTATTAGACAGGTAAGGTTTGTTGGAATGTTGGCCTGAATGCGTTTGTAGAGTAATCCTTGATGCCATACCTTATCAAAGGCCTTGGCAATATCCAGAAAAACTGCAGCTGTGTGACGGTTCCAGTTGTATCCTTGAGTGATATGCTCCACTAGTCGGTGTATTTGTTGCACTGTGCTATGCATACGGTGGAAGCCAAATTGCTCGTTTGGAATTATTCCTAATTGGTCTGATTTTTCTTGTAGTCTTGAAAGGATAATTTTTTCAGCAATCTTTCCTAGGTTGGAAAGCAGGCTTATTGGACCGTAGCTTTGCGGGAGTTGTGGATTGTTTCCTGGCTTTTTTATTGGTATGATGTCGGCTGTTTTCCATGCAGTGGGGAAGTGTTGTATCCTCAGTATTGCATTGGTTATGTTAACCAGGTGTATAATAGCCTTTCTAGGAAGTAATTTGATGATTCTGTTAGTAATTCCATCTGGACCTGGAGCTTTTTTGTTGTTTACATGTTTTATGATGTTGGTTATTTCAACTGGAGTAGTGGGGGTGATGCTGTCTTGTTTGTCTTTGGACCGTCTTAACTTTCATTGCCAAGCTGAAAATTGGAATTTCGTGTGGTGGCCAAATTTTTTTTATTTTTTTATTTAGTTAGCGACGTCAACGCGATAACGCGTGATCGGCCGTTTGGTGATAACTCGCATCGCGCGATATCGCGTGATTGGCAATGAACGTGTTAAGGTACGCTTGACCTGCTAGTGGACTTTATATATGTGGGTGATGTTTATATTGTCATATGATGGGCTGCATTGTTTTTCTAGGTTTTCTGCTATTGCTTCAGCTTTTTCTTTATCAGTGTGCGCCATTCCATGAGCAGGGGGTAGGGGGTTGTGTTTGGTGCGCAGGATCTTCAGAAATTTCCATATTGTGTGATCTTCTGGGTTGAGTGATGATGGTTTATTGTCCCAATCCTGATTCCTGTGGATTTGAAGTGCTTTTCTGACTTGGTTGTTCAAGTTGTTCAGTGTTTTCTTGTCCTGTGAGGCTCTTGAGTTGTGGTATCTTTTCCTGGCTTTGTTTTTTGTTCTGATGAGGTCCATGATGTTTTCTGGGAGCCGACTGGTTGGTTGGTTGGTTGTGATTTTGGTGACTGCTTCTAGTGCTTTATTAGTTTGGTTTGTTAGATTGCTTACTGCTTCATCTATTTCTTCTTTTTTGTGGATGATGGGTACAGGACCAATGTATTCTGGTAGGATTTTAGCTAGCCTATCCCATGATATGAAGGTGTGCTGGTAGGCCAGTTGGTCTTGCGTGCCAAGTTTGATCAGGATTGGGTTGTGGTCAGATGATAGTTCATTGATCGTCTCTAGTTTGTATTGATAACTGATGTTTCTGAGGATAGCTATGTCAAGTACATCTGATCTGCCATGAGGGCTGTAATGCGTGTCAGTGGGTCCTGCTACCACAACTGAGTTAAGTGTTGAATAGCTGTGTAGTATGCGTCCACTTCTGTTGTTGGTGGTGCTGAACCATGCTGTGTGTTTGGCGTTCAAGTCTCCTGCTATGATGGTGGGGTCTGTGGTGCCAAGGACTGCATCCAGGTCTGCTGTCAGTAGAGGGTTGCTTGGTGAGTTGTACGCAGCAAATATCTTGAGGCTTCCAGCATTGTTTGTGTGGAGTTGTATTCCTGTGGTCTCCAGGTTTGTAGTCTGTGGATTGGATATGGCATTGTGGTGGAGGTACGGTTTGATGTACGGTTTTACAGATGATTTTTTGCAATATATATATGTGTGTGTGTGTGTGTGTGTGTGTGTGTGTGTGATGTGAAAAGTTTTTTACATCATCATCATCAAATTCCTGCCATGTACCCTCAAGGGGTGTAAGTTTTTTACATTGGGGATAATATATATTAAGAATACCAAGTAATTTTATAAACTTGGTTTTTTTACTCTTTCTTCCAAGTAAGCAAAACAGTTAAGTTTGTGCCTGAACGTAGTTCAAGTCTAAAGGTAGGGAAACACCAGGGCAACTCGTTGTAAAGGTGGCTAAAGCTCTGATCACCATTCTTAGTATTTCCCATAATGTAAAACACATCTCACTAAGAGATGTATACTGTTATACATTATGGGTGGGGGGGTCACTACCCAGACCGATTTTTAAGTAACTTTAAGCACTTGAACGTAGTTCAATTCTGAACTACGTTCAGGCGCAAACTTAATTCTTTTGCTTACTTGGGAGAAGAAGTAAAAAAACCAAGTTTATAAAATTACTTGGTATCCTTAATATATATTATCCCCAAGGTAAAAAACTTTTCACATCTTTATCTCATCCAGAGTTTCTTATTCAAAATAAAAAGCAACTTGTATAGGTAAAGTTGATAAGGCTGTGTATTACTAAAAAACTTGGTATTTCAGGGTCTAGCTACTCACTGAGGAGACCTCATGAAACTGTCTGGGTAGTGACCCCCCCACCCATAATGTATAACAATATATATCTCTTAGTGAGATGTGTTTTACATTATAGGAAATACTAAGAATAGTGATCAGAGCTTTATCCACCTTTACAACGAGTTGCCCCGGTGTTGCACTACCTTTAGACTTGAACTACGTTCAGGCGCAAACTTAACTGTTTTGCTTACTTGGGAGAAGGAGTAAAAAAACCAAGTTTATAAATTACTTGGTATCCTTAATATACTGTGTATATATAATAAATTTTTTAACTTGGGGATATTGTATATTAGGATAACCAAGTAATTTTATAAACTTGGTTATTTTAACTCCTAATACCAAGTATGCAAAGATGTATACTGCAATATATAAGCATTCTCCTTCATTTTGGAAGTTTCAACCTTTTTTGAGGTCTCCTCAGTGAGTAGCTAGACCCTAAATATATATACCATACCAAGGCTTTAAACTTGGTTATTTTAACTCCTAAATTTTAACTTCTATAGGTAAAGATGATAAGGCTCCGTATTACTAAAACCTTGGTATTTAGAGTCTAGCTACTCACTGAGGAGACCTCAAAAAAGGTTGAAACCGGTCTGGGTAGTGACCCCACCCATAATGCATTGCAGTATACATCTTCTAGTGAGATGTGCTTTACATTATGGGAAAATACTAAGAATAGTGATCAGAGCTTTAGCCACCTTTACAATGAGTTGCCCTGGTGTAACATCTTTAGACTTGAACTTTGTTTTGGGCGCAAACTTAATTGTTTCCATACTTGGGATTAGGAGTTAAAATAACCAAGTTTATAAAATTACTTGGTTATCCTAATATACAATATCCCCATGTTAAAAAATTTATTACATCTATATCTCCTCCAGAGATTTTTATTAAAAATAAAAACACCTTGTTGCAACTTCTATAGGTAAAGGTGATAAGGCTCCGTATTACTAAAACCTTGATATATATTTAGGGTCTAGCTACTCACTGAGGAGACCTCAAAAAAGGTTGGAACCGGTCTGGGGTAGTGATCCCACCCATAATGCATTACAATATACATCTTCTAGTGAGATGTGCTTTACATTATGGGAAAATACTAAGAATAGTGATCAGAACTTTATCCACCTTTACAATGCGTTGCCCTGGTGTTGTAACATCTTTAGACTTGAACTTTGTTTCAGGCGCAAACTGAATTGTTTGCATACTTGGGATTAGGAGTTAAAATAACCAAGTTTATAAAATTACTTGGTTATCCTAATATATATATATATATATATATGGAAAAGCTCTGATCACCATTCTTAGTATTTCCCATAATGTAAAAACATCTCACTAAGAGATGTATACTGTTATATATTATGGGTGGGGGGGGGGGTCACTACCCAAACCGTTTTTAAGTAACTTTAAGCACTTGAATATATATATATTTAAATATCCACCTTTACAATGAGTTGCCCTGATGTTGCACCACCTTTAGACTATATATATATATATTATATTATAATATTATTAGTGTATTGACCATTGACGTTACTGACAGGATGGGTGAAGCACAAGTGCTTTTCATATTCCCCTTTATCTGTAATGAGAGTTATTTGGGAATGGGAGATTTGTGAGCAATTAAGCTCGCCCTCTGAGGGAAGTAGTGTTAGCTATGATCAGTTGAGAGAAGAATAGCCTTCGGTCTTTTGTGTTTGTAGTAATCAGTCTCATTGTAATTGACAGCTTGCACGATTAGTGGGTTTGAATGTGAACTTGACTTCACGAAGAATTTTTCTGCAAGATCACGAAGAAGAGAGGAGATGTATGGAGTGCCGGTTTCTCGGTGAATTTGTGAATTTCTGATGAACCACGGTGCATCCAGGATCATCCTAAGGCATTTGTTTTGGATTCTCTGTAATTTTGAAATGTTTGATCTTGAAGTGTGACTCCATGCTGGTGAGGCGTAGGTAATGACTGGACGTATTACCATCTGGTAAAGAAGCAATTTATTATGTAGGTTCAATTTGCTCTTGCGGTTGATCAATGGGTAGAGCTGAGCTATGACTTTGGAAGATTTGGAACAAACGAGATTGATGTGTTTGTTGAAAAGGAGTTTCTTATCCATCAATACCCCAAGATATTTGGTCTCTGAATGCCATGGGATCTTTTGACCAGAGAGCAGGATGTCTTCTTTGTTGCAGATCTTTCTTCTTGAAAACATCATGGCTGAGCTTTTGAGGGGGTTTACTTATATATATTAGTTTTTATATAATTTTATTAGTATTTTATTTTATTTTATTAGTATTATATATAAAAAAGTATTTTACCTTGGGTATAATAAATGTTAAAAATACCAAGCAATTTTAAACCTGATTTTACTCCATATCCCAAGTAAGCAAACAGACAAATAAGTCAAGTTTGCGCCTGCAAGTGATGCAAATCTAGCTGATCCTACAGGTAGTGCAATTTGTCTGTTTGCTTACTTGGGAAATGGAATAAAACCAGGTTTAAAATTGGTTGGTATTTTTAACATATATATATATATATATATATATATATATATATATATATATATATATACAGTATATATATTAAGGATACCAAGTAATTTATAAACTTGGTTTTTTTACTCCTTCTCCCAAGTAAGCAAAACAGTTCAGGCGCAAACTTAAATGTTTGCTTACTTGGGATTAGGAGTAAAATAACCAAGTTTATTTATAAAATTACTTGGTAACCCTAATATACATTATTCCCAAACGTAAAAAAAAAAAAAAAAACTTTTTTACACACACACACACATATATACTGTATATACAGGGTGTTCGGGATAAATTTGACATATTTATAATTAATTATATTTTTCCGTAAGTTACATGTATTAACACACACTTCTCTTCATTTAAAAGTTTGGACCCTTCTTCATTCATATACAAGATGTCAGAAAGGATGGATAGCTGGAACCCACCTGAATCATGGAAGAGAATAACTTGTATCATGATGATTCGTGCCCGCCATCAAAATAAGGATATTACGACTGCTGCCCAATGCTCCCTGAATACAGTAAAAACAATCAGGCATGAACTAGAGACTTGCAATGGTGACTACGAGGATGTAGCAAGAAGTAAGATCCCTAGCAGACGATCTGATTGCGTTCGTACAGCAGAATTCCTCGCAAATCTGCAGGAACAGGTGTTGAAGAACCCTGGCATTGGAATTCGGGCTTTGTTCGTGGAGTTGCTAACTGTAGTCAAGCCCTGGATAACAAGGGTAGCCAATGGTAGGCCGTATGTATGGCAGCAGGATTCGGCCCCTTGCCACACCTCTGGGAAAAGTCAAAAATGGTTGTCTGAAAATTTCTACGACTTCACCAGTCCAAATGTTTGGCCTCCAAACTCCCCAGACCTTAACCCCATGGATTATTTTGTATGGGGCGCAGTTGAAAAAGACACCAATCGCACTTCCAGTAATACAAAAGCCCAGTTAATGGATAAAATTAAAACAGTTTTTGCGGCCCTTCCCAGGGAGACTGTAGCATCAGCTTGTTCGAGGTTCCGAAGCAGAATTGAAGCTGTGATCGATGCTAATGGTGGTTATTTTGAGTAAATCTTGTTGATAGTATTGTAATTAACTCTGCCTGTAATGTTTTTTTGTCAATTCATTAAATTTAATAGATACAAAGAAGATTTTCTTTTTCCTTACAAAACTGTCAAATTTATCCCGAACACCCTGTATATATATATATAGAGAGAGAGAGATTGCACAAAAATCATCCGCAGTATGACATGATGGACTGTGTTGAAAGATACAGATTTGTTCTGTGAGAGTGCCACAATAGAGCTAGCATTGTATTATCCAGAAGTTGTATATATATCGGAGTATTCACCTCTCCAATCAAAGGTTCATAATAGAACCAGTGCAAGATCATTAACTCATTCATCTTACTATATATCAAGATACTAATAAATATCCGAAAAAAACTTATTTTATGATAAAATAAGTGTAATTAAGTTTACTCAAGGAAGCAATAGGAAGGACCTCTATTCATATCACCGGGTGTATAGAGAAATTAAAAAATTTTTATAATTACAGCTATTTTGCCTGCTTCAGTTAAAAAAATTTTTTTTTTTTAGTATTAGAACTTCGATCAATAGCAACAGTAGGCTAGTAATCAGTACTTTTGAATATATTTTCTCATATTTTCAAAAAAGAAAAAATTCATTTGAGGTGAAACTTAATTCTTATTTTTAAGAAGTTGGTAAACATGTTTCCAAAACTCAATTCGGCATTTCAGGAGGGAGGTGCTTTTATTTACTTTTACTTCGTTTACATTTCTTGTTTTCTGCCCCAATATGCGTTCGAGGTCCACTTATTTTATAATATTTATTTTATTTACTTCATGGTTTCTTTTCTTTTTTCCAACTGAGCTTTACAGCAATATGCAAGTGAACAGAATGGACAGTAGTATTAATAAAAAAGTTATTCATTTTTTTGTTAACATAAGATGCGAATAAAAGTTTAGCATTCTATTGGTATAATGGAAAAAGAGTAGCGCAATATTCAGTTGTAGTAAAAACTTGATCCTAAAAAAAAGACGAAGAGAATCTATTGGCTTTAGAATATGTCTCATAAAAAAAAAATAATAAAAAAACGGGAAGACCAAGCCGATAGTGGGATGTTCTGTACGGTAGTGATAAACTTGAAGGTTTATAGTCAGTGACAAACAAATCTATTACGAGAGAAATGACAGATCTAGGAAAGTGCTACAGTTATGATTAGATGTATAATTTCGAATTTCAGAATAACGACTTCATTGGTGACACCGTTTAGTTATTTATTACAACAAAAGAATTGCTTTATTAACTGTATCAATCTTGAAGTCGTAGAATAAGAAACTAAAACAACTACGTACTCTAATATGTGGAAGAAAACATGCCGGTTGTTCACCGGAAATACAACTTATGCTAGTCCAGCCCCACATATTACAATCTTCCAATCATATTTGAAAGATTAATCTCATACCCTCCTAGTTCCTCCCAATTCTCTGCGATTCTCGCATGACGTCACTCTTTGTATTTCTCAGGCTGACGGTTATTTTGGAGCAGTGCGGCTGAAAGGTTGTCGCCGTGCGGGTGGTGGCACCTTTGGTAAGAATTGTGGCGGTGGTTAATACCTATTAATATTTTTCATTGTTTTTTATTTTTTTTCTCCTCTCCTCATCGTTATTTAATCTGTGCTTATCTATTGCGATGCCAGCTAGTCTTTTTCCGGATATGGAGCCCCCAAATAGTAGTCTTGAAGATCAAAGAGCTTTTCAAGTAGCTTTAGAATTGTCACTATTAGGTATTAATGAAAGTGAGAATTTTCATATGTCTTACGATTCAGACGCACGTAATAAAAAGAGTCAGAATACAACAGAATGTGTACCTGTGCCAAGTTCTGAACACGTTGCAGAAATTGTAGGCAGACAAGGTAAGTTATAACTATGTGATCCTTTGTTACTTCTCAGTGAAAGTTCTTTGTTCGCCATGACCAGCGTGCTGTACCCTGCGCATGGCGCTTTTCCTTTGTTTCTATTTACCGGCTTATAACTAAACATTTAAAAGTAACTTTCATAGTTATTTCTTTATCGTAACTTATTTATCCTGACTTGAAAATGATACAAGTGTTAGGTCTAAGAAAATGAATCATTTAAAAAGTTCATGTATGCCCAAGTAGATGAAATAGCATGTCCCTTTGGATGTGGAGCACAATTCAATTCTGTCGGTTTGAAGTAAATTCTGTGAAAACATTATTGATCATTCTAAAGTTATCGTTAATTTTTAAAGATTTTACTCTTATAAAATTTAAGTTAAAATTTCTTCTTTTGTATTTTTATAAAACTTTCTTTTAAAACTGGCAGTTTTTGTACATATCGATTCAAACGTCATTTACCTCTTCAAGAACGTAGATCTCTTACGAAAAGAGACCTACGTTCTCAAATAGAAAACAAGAGTACGTGTAGCAATAAAAATATTACCAAATTGTACAAATAAGAGTAAATCTTATTCTTCAGTTTTCCTGATAGAAATTACATGTTCATAAATTCACGATAAATTTGTTTTGGAGAACTTAAGTCAGTGGAGTGATTTTGTGTCATGAAGTAGAATATTTAGGGATCCAGTATCGCTTACTTTATGAAAAGATAGTCTTTTTATTAGCATTATCTCTTTTCTAAACTTGTATTCAAAGTTTGCACAAACCTTTTTTAAGAATCAACAAGCATGGAGTTAGTAACATTAATGTGTTAATGCGTTTCGAAATCGGATTATCAGAGAGTTTTTTGATGTGAACTTACCAAAGAATTCCATGTGCATGGTCTGAAAGGACGAATGCCGTTTAAACGAATTTTAGATTATTTAAGTATTGTCAATAATTGAGTTGCGTTTTTTTTAGCGATGGTGAAAATTATTTACCAAAAAATTACTGGTTGTTGAGTACGTTTTACATATGATCCTAGAAATAGGTTGAATACGAGCTGATTTCTCAGACTCAAGACTACAAATCTTTCTAAAATTGCTGTTCAGTCTCTCACTCCGTTTCTTTCTATAGTAATTGGGAAAACCCAGAAACCTCTTGCCTGATTAAACTATCTCAAGTATGGATTCCTCCAACGTCGATCAAATAGGGATTTATTTATTTATGTCGCTAACCTTCTAGAAAACTGTCATAAATGGGAGATCTTAATCGGTTGTTCGTGATATCTCAGTGCTCTTTGATTGCTCGTTTTTCGCACGAATGCCTGTTTAAGCCCTTGTTAAACTGCTACTGGGTTGACTGCTTTCTCTGCGGTCGCATATTACATGTGGTGGATGGAGATTTGTCCTCAAACTTAGCAATTAATGGAGTTCAGGTGCCCGTACCTTCACTTATTCTTTTCTCACTATATATCGATGACTTTTTCCCAGTTGAATATTTTTCCCGTTCTTAATCAGCAATCTGTGGATCAAATACGATCCACAGATCGCTGATTAAGAACGTCGCATTCCTCTCTAATTATCATTCTAAATTCTAACCCCCCCCCCCCATCAAAACCATTTTTGGCTTAGATATATCAATCAATGAATTTCAATTCTGGCGAAATCAGAATGGCATTCTCTCACACAATGTTCATTTTCTGCAAATTTACTTTGGTTACTGTTCAGATAATTGCATTATCATATACCAAATAATTGTATTGTTAATTCCATGTGCATACTCTAATTCTGTTCAAATGTGTGTTCTATTGTATACCCTCAAGGATATACATATAAGGCCAGATTTATTTATGTACAAGACAAACGACAGCTTGGAGCCTTACATTAGAAGAGGTCTCTACCTCAGTTAAGATGTTCCACCAATGGTGAAACAGTTAATGGAAGTGACCATTGCAAGGGATGTTATGGGATAATTTAATGAGCACTTTATCAGTTATATCATACTGGTGTAAATGATGCTGTGCAAGTTAGGGGAATTAGATGAAAGAATTGAGTGTATCGAGTGTTAATTGGGTAGGCTGTGGTAATGGATGATCACATTTTTTAGGAATATGCAAATTAGCTATGCCCTTAATCTGGTTATTTAATGAGTCTTGCAGTGAAAAAGATTCCTAAGGGGAAGGCAAATAGCGACACACCATGAGCATGGTTCTAGAACAGAAATTGTAATCCAAGGTTAGGAAAAGAATATAGGGGTGGCTTTAATGGGAATAGTTTCTTTAAGATAGTCAGCACAAGAGCAGGTCTTGTTATAGCAGTGTGTCTGCATTTTATGATGAGGGAAAATTCATATACAATGAACTGCTTTGCAAAGGCATTTGATAATTACCACATCACAGGTTGGCAGACAAGCTGTAAAGTAGAATTTTTTAATCCAATGCTGTGGGAATGTTGGAGTTTAATGTGATATGTTAATTGAGTAGAACTCCAATGATGTAACTTAATGGAAGTAAATTTGATTATTATTAATACAAGTTGTACAATAATGACCCACAACAGACCCATGTACACACATGCAGTACAGAACTCGCTGGCAAAGATAGCAAATCTGTCACACTAATTTTTTATCCAATGCTATCTGTTGCAGTTCAAGTACCAATTTTCTATGTAGTAGTCTGCCAAAGAAAAGCTCTCAAATCTAGATAGTACATATTCTTTCCATTGTACAGTGGAATGGTGCATAGTATGAAATGTCATGCATTGTACAATACATGTCTAATACTGTGTAAGTAAATTACTAAAACAACCTTTTCTTAACAAACCTATGCTAATCTTGTTATTAACTCATCTCCTTCCTTGCTATCCTAACATTTTAATCAAAACTCACATACAGGCAGTAATTGAAACCTCAGTTTTTCCTCTTTGTGCAGTGGAACTTGTTGTCTTTACACTGTTTTGGGCCTTATCTATTTCACAGTTCTCATTAAACAGGCATCCTTGAGATGCCTTTAACTCTCTCCATGGAATGTTTACCACACATTTCAAGGACTGTCATCAAATCCTATGCTCACACACTAGCAACTCTTGCATCATTCCATTCTCACCTCAAACTTGGTACTTTTGCCATAACTTTTAATTGTTATCTTTGTTCTACTAAGCATATATAGAAAGAATTCCATTGGATTTTTCTCAGTTTTTATTATTCCTTTGGTAAGAATGCAGTAGTATCTAATAATTGTACATTTTCTTAACTTTTTTTTTAAATATAATGTTTTGAAATTTTTGAATAACATTGGAGAAGGAAGACTGTTCTAGATGAACAGAAGGGGTAATAAAACCAATTTGAAGTGTATGGCTGAAATACAAATTTTTATAATATAGATTTCTGAAAGGATTTCATGAATTGAGAATGTGAATACACCCAGTGAAAGATTGTAAATCTATAATACTGTTGATGGAATTCATGTAATCTTTTCAAGCTTCTTCAGGTCTCTAGTAAGAAGGATAATTTCATGCCATGTGAAATATATGCCACTTAGAAAAACTAAAAGATCCATGTCCACAGTGCCATTCAAAACTATAATTGGTCAATTAGACTTGATTCTATCCAATTAGCTGACCAGATCATGTTTGCAGACTTAAGAATTTACTTCAATTTTCATGGTATCCATATGCATCATGAATCTGCTCTTTTGACAGTGCTTTAATCTGCAGTCTCTAGAGTACACTGAATGTTAGTCACCCAAGTTTTAGTACGTAAATTGCACAACATATGAACTTGTATGCATGCCACAGTCTATGCAGATCTAGATAGCGACAAAAGAAATGATGTGACTTGAAAGATTCCAAATATCAGATTTCACGAGAATATCCAGCTAGAAAAGCTTAGATGGAAAATCTATATTTATTGAACCTGTTTGTCAAAATTGCCTTTGTGGAGTAATGTTGATGAAATAGTGTGAATAAGTTTATTGCCTATTTGCATTTGATTTTGCTAGCATTTACCACAAAGATAGCTTATGTGCAATGTAAATTATCACACTAATATCCTTGCTCTCACTTCAATCCTGCTTTCCATCTAGAAATCTGATCTCATCCAATGGTGCACTATTCTGTACTTATTTGTTTCAGCTTAAGACCTCACAGTGAACAGTACTGTTAATTCCTTCATGTAGTATCTGTGAAAGATATTTCTCCTGGTATGAGCCTTCCTGCATATTACAGGTCTGAAGTAGCTAGAGAAGTACCATGTTTGGTCTTCTCTGATTTTCTAACCTTTTATTTACCTGCAGTGATAAATGTACTATAAATTTCCAACTGCTGAACAGGGTTGACATTAAAAAAAAGTGCAGTCAGTAAGATGTGACAGATGTCCCTTTGGTAATGGTTCTGGAATCATTTGTAAAATGGACGTTGTGACACACTGCATGCTGCTTTGTGATATTAGTTGCATTAGTATCACTCCAAAAGCAAGTTACAATTTTTTTAAGAAACTTAATATACTATTTTAAATTTGTCTTCAGTATTTTTTTATCTGCCCTCTCTTGTATCAGGTATGGTATTCCATTGCCCTGTATTTTATAACAGAGATGGGGGGGGGGGGTAATATGGGCATTACATGTGTATATATTTCTCATAGGCCTGGTGAAGCAGTGGTGTATTGTAAGATAACAGAAATGACTATATAAATTCACAGCGCTACTATAAAAATGCAATTGATATGCTTGCATGTTAAATCTAAAGATATGCATATATTAATTTTGTATAGTGTATATAAGAAATTTGTTTCATGTACCACACTAATAAAAGTGTTACTTTCCATAAATTTTGATTTTAAACAATTTCTTAGCATAATGTTATGTAAGATAAAAGGGGGAAAAACATTGTGGAGTGAGAGGCAGCTAATGTGTTTAATATACATGTCTCCTGTCTTTTCTAAAACAGTAAAATGTAGTAAATAATCCTGTGCTAATAAAAACATTAGCCATCATAATAAGCAAACAAGTTAAATATTTTAAATTTTCACTTTAATTCACTAGGACTTTAACTGTTTTTTTCATTATATATTCAGAAAATTGTTCTTGACATTTAAATAATTTTCCATATTTTTTTTTTTTTCAGTATGTATGAATTTATTTGTAGGAATGTAAGCTTCTATAAACTTCGTGTTCTAATTGGTGTAGGAGGAATTTTTGTAAATGTCACTGTACGTGTATATCTGGAAGTTCGGAGTTCTGTTTGCTACACCCGTTTCCTTTCTTCCTGGTAAAGGAGAGTATTTATTCTGTAGCAGCAGAAGTGGAGTGAAAATATTTGAGAGCTTTCTAATTATAAAATTGTATTTTTCATATTACTGTTTAGTTTGCATATTTTTTATTTTCAGTGTGTACTTAAATTTCTGATTTCGTTGCTTTGCATTGTTTTTATATAAATCGGGAATCTGGTTTTTTTTTTACTGCTTCATATGAGTGGGTTTGGGATGAAGTAAATTTCTTGTTGAAAGTAATTATATTGCTTTATTTCATGTCTTCTAAAAATAATAGTAATAACTCTGGATTACTGTTCTACAACTAGCAATCCAGTGCTGGTTGCTTCTCCTTTTGATCTTTATAAAGTAGTGCTTATCACTTATTTACAAACTGCTTACTCTTAGGAATTATTTTATCGGTTAATTTTTTAAAATAATTCCACCCATATTTCTATATAGTACATTAGCCCAATGGCTAATGACTTACATAAGATAAGCCATTGTTTTTGGATTGTCTGATCTGGTACCATCCTCATGTGAGATGGTGCATTTTTTTTTTCAAACCACTCTGGGCCTCTTGTAAATAAGATATCTTTGTCCCATGGTAGACGGTGACAATCTTTTGACATAAATATATTCTAATTGGAGATTGAAATTATGTGAAATTACTGATTGGTAACAGCCATTGTCAATTTTTGCGACTACTTGCACAGGCATGTATTTTCATCTTAACTGTAGTTTTTTTTTTTCAGTGTACTCTGAAATTGCAATAGTTAACGTGAAATGTTAACAGAATCATCATTAACAGCACATTTCTCCAGTTACTTGCAGCTTAATTTTGGATGCTGTGGTGCCCTGATTTCCAAGACAATCATTGAAAATTGCAATCATCTGATCTTTAAAGTCACAGTATACTGATCAAGAGGGGGGGGGGTCCCACTTAACTATTGATCTGTCATTCTAAACCTTCAATTCTTTTTGTTTACATTCATTTTAACCTCTATAGGCATACTGTCACTGATTATAATTAAAAAAGCATTCGTTTCAGTGCTAACTTACCAAGGGAAATATTTATCAGTCTGGAATGTCATTGTTTTATATTCTAAAAAAAAAGTATAATAACAGTGCTTGTTATTCTAAGCAACCCACACACTAGGTTTGTAACCTGTTATAGAATTTGTTAAGGAAAAGCTTCTACAGCAATTATACTCATGCACAGTATAATTGCTACAGATGCTTTGTTCTTTGTTACCCAGTTCAAGATCACCACCTACCTGACTTACTGGAGTAATGACTTAAAATCCAATGGATTATTTGAGACTTAAAAATAATTAGGAAAACTGCTTTAAAATAACATTCAATTATAATGATGATTTAAGATAATTGGGAAAAAATTTTAGAATACTGAATTGTAATGATAACCTATTGTTATTACTGATATACAGTAACTCACTTTATGTAAATAAAATACGGTATTCTTGCCCTCATGAGAAAAATATTGAACTTCATTCTTTGAGCTGTTATAAATTATATTTTTCTTTTTTGAATTCATCCAAAACACTAGTCCTTTTATTTGCTGTAATGTTATCAATACAATTTTCTTAATGAAATTGTTGTAAACAATTCTCTGTAACTTTGTTGTAAAACTCCTGTCAGCTGCACTTTATGTGAAATTTATTTTGCATGGAATACATTCTGAATCTAATGATAAAAACAGAAATTTTTAAGAAAATTGTTTTAATACTATGTTTTAACTTAAATTATTCTGTTATCATGCATTTGGTGTTTATTCCAGTGAGTATAAGATAATGAAAACTTTACAGAAATTAAGGTTTCATAACTAGTTTATAATGAACTTTCTTCCAAGGTGCTCCTGATTGCACTAATTTGCTTACATAGCAATCTTTTCCTGGAGTTTTTTTTCCTTGCCTCAGATATTTCTTTATATAACTTTTGTCTTATTTTGTTTAATTGATCATGCCATCTTAGACACTGCATTGAATGATAACAATGTAACGTTTTTTTGTGATATCCTTAGTATGGTTGTCATTGTTATCTGTTCACTCTTTAGTATCATTGACCTTCCATCAGGAGATAATTCATCTACAGTGCAATGGCATGGTATGAACACCACCAAATGTAATCAGTTCCATGAGTGGAAAACTTTAGCACCTAAGCTGAGGAAAATCAACTTCAGTTTGAGACTAATGCAGTATTTTTTGGAAGGAGAAGGAGAGAAACCAAACAGATGAACAATGTATTAATTACATGTCGATTTTTTTATAAGGTTTATTTACATAATAATATAGATTTAAAGTATTGATCAGTCCCCTTTTTTTTTATAATTCTATACATGAAATTGATTAAGAGTACTTTAGGATGGATTGACACAAAGGAGCTTCATTTGATTTGAAGAGCTGTAGATTATATTCCTTGGAAAACATAAGATGAGACTAGGACAGTAGTAATAGTAGAAGGGAGGGATAAATGAAGAGGAGTTGTTCTGTGGGTTTCAACTAAGAATTATTGTGCTACTAATTTTGATAGATTTAAGACGATGGATGAATTGCTAATTAACAGGCTGTACAAGTATCTGTTCAAGAGACAAGCAGTAGAAACTGAGTGCCTGCATGAGAGTAAGTGGAGTGAATTGGGGAGAAGAGATGGATCATTAATCAACCTAACTGTTTTTCTGTACTGAGTCAAGTATTTTAAGGAACTCTCAGGAGCATCACCTCAAATGAAAAAAAAAGTATTCAGGCATAAAATAAAATGCCTATTTTATTTTACACCATTCACAGCTTTGTTGATGGAGTTGGCAATCGACTGGCATAGGCAGTTATATAGAATTAAAGAAATTTGCAAGTTATACAATCCTGATTGCATTCTACCTTTAAGTTTTTGACTACTTTATTTATTATGCCATTTAATTTTTTCATGGTAAATATTTTAAATGAGTCTCACTCATGAAAAGTCGTAAACCTGTAGGCTTGACATGGATGGGCTAAGATATTAATGAATTTATCTTGAATACAGGAAGAAAGAGGCAAAATTCGTTTATTACTTAAAGACATTGACAAACATCCATGCCCTTGGTAGATAAAAGCTTTAAAAAAATCCTTTTCGTTAGCAGCTTTTATGTTTTTCCCACTTTTGTTAGTACTTTCTACCATATGTAAGCTTCCTTGATTCAGTTTACATACAGATCATCTTTAGCATCAGAGAAATCAGTTATTATTTTCCTGAAAACTATTCAGCTTTGCAAAATATATCAAATTATTATTTTGGAATTGTTCTGCAAGGAGCTTTAATTAAACTGCAATTGCTCACTTATTATTTTACTCTTCCCTGAAGCTTTGTATTCATATTATTCAAGTGAGAAATCATGTTGAACAGAAAGTGCAAATCACACTTCCATGAAATTTTCAAACGTGCCTTTTTACAACAAGATACTCTTTTGAAGAAGTAAGGAAGTAAAAATTCCAAGACTTTTCCTCTACTTAACTGTCTATATTTGTAAAATTAGTAAGATCATCAAAAATGCAGTCACTGCTTTTCTTGAAAGACTCAAACTGTCGTTGAATGAGAGCTTCCACTTCTAATATAATTCAAAATTTTTACAACAATATATCCATCACATTTTTCATTTCATCTCTTTTAGACATCTGGGCACAAATTTTACTGGTGCAAAATAAAGTGGTAGTGTGGACTTGATGTTGTTTTCTTTTAAATGCTGTTTTAAAGAGAATCAAATCCTAAGTTTGCCCCAATCATAGTGGGAGCATAGTCTTTTGTGACAACCAGTTTTTTTTTTTTAAATCAGATTAATTTTTTTTTAACATTTCACTTCACATCTTTTGCTAACTCTTGTGTTCTGTTTACAATGTTCTTCAATTTAATTGTAAATTATTTACCTTTTGAAGAATATTGTCATCTTTTATTTTGAATCATAATTCTCCAACAGAGTTTCAGTAACTATAATGTTTTTTTAGCTAGAGTCCAAATTGCTTTATAGCTAGCTAACATAACTAGTTCTTTTGATTAAAAAAAAAAAAAAAAAAAAATCTTTTCAAGCCTCTCTTGTTCATTGCATGAACAAAATTATCAATGTTATTAACTGGAAATTTTACATCAAATTCTCTGTTTGCTTAAAGTTGTATAGTTTTGTCACCATCATCTTCTGAATTTTGTTTTTAAATTAAATTTATTTAAACACTTCAAGATGCATACTACAAATATGTTTGCAAGAGTATGCAAAAGTATATAATTGCTGAAAAACAACTAAGCTAGAATGCTGCTATAAAGTGTGCTGAGTCATGTATGAAAAAGATTTGCTCAAGGTGGTGCAGTTGCTGCATGCTATCAAATTTGGGATAAAAAAAAAGTTGGAAAAGTTTTTTTTAAAATTTTACCAATGAAATATACAAAAAATAAGTTTTTAAATTTGATTATTTTATTTGTATTGTCATTTTAATGTTTTCCAAAGAACACCATTGGCCACAGTTGTCTTGTCCACTGGCCACATATGACCATGGGGTTGCCCATCCCTGTTATAAAGACTAGTTCCTTGCCTTGAACAGAAATTCTGTAGATGCCATTATTATCATCACTATTACTGGTGATAGTGATGATAATTTTCTCCAAAAAATGTTTTTCGGTATATTCCCTGTTTGTGATTGTGAAAATACTAGTGGTGGTGGGCAGTAGATGCTGTTGGTGTAGATGATGCAGTTCGTTGTGGGTGGTGGATTGAGTGGTGAAGACAAGAGTTGTAGAGTATGTGCCCTCCTCAATGAGTCCTTGGAGGTGTAACATAATAATAATGCCAACCTCCTAGCATTACTCATTCTCCTGCATAAATGGCTGAAATGAATCACTTTCTCTACAATTCAAAATGTGGATCTCGTGTGTTTCCTATGGTCTTTTCCAGAAAGACATCATCAGAAGCATCTTTGGGTAGCCAGTTTTCTTTTTTTAGTCATTTCTGCCAAAAACAAATTGCAATAGATTTCTCAACCTCTAAAACTACATTTTCTGTTCAGTATGCTGCTTTCACCTACCTAGATATTATGAATCTTAAATCCATTCAACTTTAGTTGAATGGGTTTTAAGATTCATAATGTCTGGGCAGTGCACAAATGTTTCCTAAAAGTTCTCATTGCTATCCACAGGAGGGTGGCCATGCTGATGAATGTTCATTCTTTTAACTCCTTCAAGCATTGTCGCACAGATGGTCTTTTTCAGAGCTGTACCACAAAACCATCATTTCTCTGCTTTTTTCCATTAGTTTCTTAAAACTTTATATGCAGCTGTCCAACATCTTTTGCTCTCCATTTGTTTTTCCCTATATACACCTTAATATCATGGAATGATATACAAAAAATGCTCATTGAACCTGGAGCATCATCTGTAATTAGATTATATATTCTTGAAAAGAAATGTTTCACCCATGGTTTAACCCCAATATAAGTAAACAAACTGCTTGATATATCATATAGAAAACAGTTGACCTTGCATGAAATACTCAACATATGCTTCTTTCAGGCTTTAGAATGAAAACAAGAAAATTTCTTGTCAAATATACCTTCCTGGCCTGTGGGGGGGGGGGGGGTTGAAAGTGAAATGAAACTGTCAGAATAGTGCAAAAAGTTGTGCGCTAACAGTCACATGACTTAAAAGCTGCATCTGCAATCAGTTTCTTTCTTAAAATGAAACATGTTTATAGACTTCTAAATATTTAGAAACAGCTTTGTAGGCAATTTTCTAGTAACTAGACATAAGTTATTGTTGTGGCAAAGGATTTTGTGCACATACAAACTGTATATGAAAAATATTTTGTTACCAGGACTCTTTTCCTCTACCATGTTATTTAATTTTAAGTGATTCTCACCCACAAAAGGCAAAACTATGGTACCTTTAGTGCCATGGGTGGGTTATGGGTTTTGTCCATTATCTTTTATTATAATTATTTTTGTGCATTATATAGGAACTGCCTTAGACTTTTATTATGTTACTTCAGTAGCAGACAATGAAATTCACTGTCCATCTGTAAACATCCATGCCTATAATGGGATTCAAACCCACAACCTGAGCCTCTGCTCTCCAACAAATAAGTTGTAGGTTTGATTTTTGTTACAATGATAGCATGCATGCCAAAAGGCTGCTAACTGATATTTGTGTATTGACTAGGTTTAATTACTTTACCTGAACTATGAAGTTGAAAGTTTTTTTTTTTTTTTTTTTCTCCTTGATGGTTTCTTGCTATTCTTAGTCCTTATTTTCATCACTGTGATGCCACTGCCCTACTTATTATCAGCCTGCAAATGTACCATGTTTTATTACAAAAACAGGGCTCCCACATTATCCAACCCTTAACCTACCATGGTACTAATGTGCTTATAGGCATGGGTTGGTAAAAATAGTCTGTGAATCACAGAAAAATTTGTAACTTGTGATTTTTTTTTAATATTTATTTTACATAACTGGCATACCAGTTTGCAAACTTTGCAGTGCATCACTGTGTGTAAGGAGAAGGGAACCATTTGATTTCGTTCTTGAATAGTGAGGTAAGCTTTTCCAAGAAAAGAGCAGTAGAAGGAATTAGCTATAATAAATTTAGTTTAATCCTTTATTCAAGTGTGAGCAAACAAAGTTTGCACCTGAAAATATCTTCAGGACTGAGGCAAGGTGGTGCATCTGTTGGCAACTCATAGCAATTCCTGAAGATATTTTCAGGTGCAAACTTTGTTTGCTCACACTTATTATTATTACCACCCCAAGACCTCATGGAGTCAAAGACTCATCTGGGAGGTCCTTTTATCACACACACAGCTCATCATACCGTGTTTTAAACACATATCTCACTTAGATAAAGGATTAAACTAAATTTATTATAGTCTAACCAAGTGCAAAAAGGAATTAGTTGACATTTGATTGGTGTAATAAGTAAGAAACTGGGCCATGTATGGATGTTGACTAGCAGCACACATATATGGAATGCTTGGAAAGGAGATGAATGATGGTCAGTTTTTGACAGACTATAGAAAGAGACAATCTGTTAAATGGATTGCCATATTCTAGATAACAGTAAGCATTTTAGAGGTTTTGTTTTTCTCAAATGTCAAAATAATACTCTGAGGTAGGATGAATTTCAGTATTTATTGTGTTAGGAGTTATGAGAAAAAGTATCTTGAAAAGAACAGTTTTTTTTGAGTGAGTAAAACTATAAATAGCATCATTTTGTCTCTTCATTATACTTGCATAACCTCCATTTTGAAGAGGTATGCGGGGAGGATGTTAGATCAGGAGCATAGTTTCTTTCATTCTGAGCTGGTCCAGTTTGAGTGCGGTCTCAGATCACAAGACTTGTTAGTTTACATAGCTATTTTAGTAAGGAGTATAAACAAAATCTTGATTAATTAACTTTGAAAGAGTAATACTTTGAGAATGGTGATGGCTCAAATTTGTATTTTGTCACACTTTTTTTGTTAGCTGAAATTGGATCATCAAATTATGAGTGGTTGTCAACATAACCCAGATATTAAAGTTTTAATTCTGAATATCTTTTGCAGGCATTTCACCATGATATAAGACAAGCTCTGCAGATAACGTAGCCATTTCAGAGTATGTGAAGAAACAGTTTGTCTAAAGACATACAATCAGGAACAAATAACTTAATAGTAGCATTAATCTAAATCATAGAATTTTTGTGAATATATATATATATATATATATATATATATATATATATATATATATATATATATATATTTAGTGAACAATGAGAAAATGAAGATATTCTTTCTGTTTTTAAATTAGCAGCTGTTTAAAGACTGAAATTAATTTAATTCCTAAAACTAATGGTTTTTATTAGAAAATTTTCAGTTAGGACCAAAATAGTCTTTATGTACTTGATGAACAAGTACTGCAGTTCAGTTGTTTAGGGTTGAGACTTAATCACAAAGTCTCAATGTGGAGCATGTGGCACTTTAAAAAGTAAGGTAAATCTAGACATACACTCAATTACATAAACTGAAAATCATAGAGTTGAATGTGTTAGGACTGATAAAATAGCAAAATTCAGACATAATTAGAAAGGCTATGTTGAAAGCATTGTAGAAGGATGCCCATCCTATTTAAAGCAACATCGTGTAAAACTAAGCAGTGATGGACAGATCAGCTGTGAAGCAGCCATGCTTTGTGCTAAATAAATATGGCTGAATATATTTAATTCAAACAATCAATAAAATAATTTTATTTTAATGATGGCAAAAACTTGACACAAATACCAAACTTGAGACTTTGCTACATTTTTGCCACAAACCTAAAGATCCAGTTTTAAATTTTTTGTGTTCAGTATTGAAAAAGAAGTGCATATTTCTAGACAAATGATGAAACTTGCATCACAGGAATAATCCAAATACTATTTGGATGTTAATGGAAGATCTCTTGCTTTGTCTAGATGATTTTATCTGCTTTTTCTGTTGACTTTGTTCCATAATTGCTGTATGTATGAATATATTGTAATGTTTGTTATTTATTTGTAATGTTTATTATCATTTCAGGTTGCAAGATCAAGGCACTTAGAGCCAAAACAAATACATATATCAAAACACCAGTACGAGGAGAAGAGCCAGTATTTGTAGTTACAGGGAGAAAGGAAGATGTATGTGCTGCAAAAAGGGAAATATTATCAGCTGCTGAACATTTTAGTCAGATCAGGGCCCAGAGGAAAAATAACATGAATGGATCTCTAGTACCAGGGCCAAATTCAAACATTCCTGGACAAACCACAATTCAAGTAAGGGTACCTTATCGAGTAGTTGGACTAGTGGTGGGACCTAAAGGTGCTACAGTGAAAAGGATTCAACAGCAAACTAATACTTATATTGTTACTCCGAGTCGGGATAAAGAACCCATATTTGAGGTTACAGGATTGCCAGATAATGTAGAAAATGCTCGTAAGGAAATTGAATCGCACATTGCAATGAGAACAGGTGGAGTGTTGGATTCACCAGAGGATGATTTTCATACAAATGGCATTGAACAGCCTTATTCGGGAAACCTTAATACTGCTAATTTTATTAATTCTTTATATAAATCTGACTTTAGTCCCTTCTCTTGTGATGGCAATAACCTTCTTCCTCAAACTCAAGATATTGTTTCTTTTCCTCCATGTAATGTATCAACAAAGCTCACAGACATTTATTCATCTCCTCCAGTTTTCACTAGTAATTTTAACAGTGGATTTGGACTTTATGAAGATGAAGGAATAGAAGATTCTTCTGCATTTGAACAGTCCATGTTTCCAGTTGTAAGTAATGTGTGGTCAGATTTTACCACTACACAAAGCACTGTAGCTACACTTGTTGGTACAACTTCTAGTACTGCTCTCTCAGCATTGCCTCACAGAAGCAACAGTTTAGGTAGTGCTGATTCTGGTATTTCAGATTCCTTGATGCTTGATCATCCACCAGCTAGACGCATGCGAAGTGATCCATTAACAGGACTTTCAAATCTCTCTACTGTTACATCTAGTTCAGCATCCAGGCTAATTAACTGCTTTACTACAACATCATCATCAAGTGGCAGTTGTAGTAGTGATTCAAGCAGTCCTACAGACTCTCTAAATTCTGTTCGAAAAGTAAAGCGTGACTGTATCGTGTGTTTTGAAAGTGAAGTAGTGGCAGCACTCATACCATGTGGTCACAATCTGTTCTGCCTTGAGTGTGCCAATCGCATCTGTGAAAAACATGAGCCCGAATGCCCAGTTTGTCGCCAGCCAGCTAATCAGGCCATTCGTATCTATTCATAAGAGAAATATAGGATGCACTTTTTTTTCTTCCTGTTGGCCATTTTTCTAGTTTTACATCCTGCACTTCATTCTCACCCTACCCACCGATATTCACTTACCATTTAGCCTAGTGAATAAGGCTTAACTTAAGCTTAGATATAGATTCTTACTGTTCTCTTGCAATCTCAAGTAATTACAAGAGTATTATAAAGATTTTATTCTTTGACACAAGATTTATATAATATATATACATACATAGAAAGTAGATAATTGTTAGCTGGATAATTGAATTCCAGTAAAGAATGTTAGACCTGTTTATAATCGTTTTGATTATATAATTGCACATTTTGTTTCGTTACACTTGAATGTTTGTGAGAAGTCCATAAATTATGTTTTGAGAATATTTGTAAATTAGTTTTTTATAGCATTTTGCTGGACACATACTCAACTTGTGATCTGTCTGGGGGATTCTTTTAAAATAGCAAGGAGCAGCTTGTGCAACATTGCATTTGTATTTCTTATTTTAAATGTTTACAGTTTTTAAAAGTATGTATAGTTTTATTTTTTAATCAAAGTATAGATTACTATTTCTTGTAAGCATAATTTAATGAAGTCTAATTTCTATTGTTATATTTTTCATTATAATCATCCCCTTGTTTCAGGCACTTTTGAATTTTAAACTATGCATTTTTTTTTTTTTTTAACCACATCTGTATTATTTAAGCATTTACTTTTTTATATTTTATAGGTTATATGAATTGTACACTGCTTGCGCAATAAGTAACATTTGAAGTTGCAGGTCCTGGAAAAGATCAGACCTACAATATGCAAATTTTTTGTTATTTTTCATATCACTAACTGCAAATTAAGTAAATGTGAACAAAAGTGAAGAAACAAGAGGATTTAATGTTATTTTATCTTAGTTATGTATATTATAATGTCATAGAATGTATTTCTTTTAAAGGGCACAGACTGTAATGCTCGCAATATTGTTTTGTGTTAGTATTGCTACTGTTTATAAAAGATGCTAATATAATGTTGCCTTATCAGGGAATCTATTTATGTGGCCAATAAACTTTATTACTTTTCTTAGTCACAGAACATGCCATAAATGGATGGAATATTGCTAAGTTAATGCATAGCAGATATGTTAGTGTACAGAGAGCAAATAATGAAAGCCCCTTTATATATATATGTATATATATAATATATATATACACACACACATACGCAGTGTATATACATATGAATGTGTGTGTGTGTATGTATATATATATGTCTGTGTGTGTTGTATATAAATATATATACACACACACGCTCAAGATGTTGAATATGTTTTTGGGGTATTAATTGATTTGAGTATGAGCAGAGATTCAGATTCTTTCCAAAGTGAATTGAAGAGTTCCATAAATTATTCTTCATATATTTTATTATTGAAGTTTTAAATATCTCTGAACAAAATGTATTTTGAAGTTTAAATAAATAATACCTCTTGGTGTGAAAAAGTTTTTTGTCTGTACACATTTTTGCATTTTACATTACTCTCACCCCAGAACATTCTTTTAGGTGAATCAAGCAATTGAAAATTTACTTTGCATCCTAAAACTTAAATTGACAAACATGCTTAGGATTATTTTAGTTCTCTATTAAACATGCAAGTTAATAGATATTAATCCATCTCTGCCTTTTTCTTTTAATATAGAATAGGTGTCAAATTATGTGAAAAACATAATTTGTCGTTCTTTATTTTGTTTAAATTCTGCTTTTATTTTTAAAATTATTTTCAGAACAGTTCAAAGTGGTAATTCCTCTGGATTGAATTTGCCCATTTTGATTTTAAAGGTAAAATTATTTCTACAAGATATGTGAAAAATATGCTAGGTTCAACTTATGGATGGTGTTATGTAGGATATTATGAAATGCCTTTTTCATGATTGCAGTTGCTTCTTTTACTTGTTAATCTTAGTGCAAATGTCATGCTAAAGAGTTTTAAAAAAATAACTGATTTAAAAAATAAAAATAAGGTAGTTGTATCTTTTTTTGTATATTCAGTTAGAGCAGCTTCTAGAATCAGAAGCTTTAGAAGGAACAGTTCAATTTCTGACATAAGTTATCAAATTGTACAAACTTATGTATTGCTCTTTTTAATGGAACAAATCATGCTGAATGTAATTAAAGCTGTTGGAATGAGTGGAGTCGTCAAGGCTGCTAGTTGAATTTTTTTTTTTTTTTTTTGTAGGAGCTTAACTACGATGTTGCTGTCATGGTGTTAGAGATTTAAGCTTGGGGGGGGGGGGGGGATTGAGGACATGACCCACTCCACTCTGTCTACCATGACAGTGTACAATGCTGAATATATATATATATATATATACACACACACACTGGGGGAGCTCTGCGCCTATGGTGCCCAACCCCACTAATTTCCGGGCTGATATGCCTGTTCTTTATGAACTTCACTTTAATTATTCAAAATCACGAAATGAAAATAATACTAACACATACTGTTCTAATAGTTGACAATGAGTTTGATTGTTGTAATCCTGAAACAATACAATTATTGTCTCATGAAGGCAAATACGTTGTTAGACGTTTCAAAACTAAAAACGTGACAAATTTCAGCTTATCTTTTTATATATAGAGAATGGGTGGATATATATATATATATATATATATATGACTTCTGCATTACTTCAACCTTTCTATCTCTCCCGGGTCTGGGTAGTGGCCCTTCTCATTATGCATTGCATTATACACGCCCAGAAGGGAGGGGGGGGTGCTTTACGTTATGGAATGCATACCGAGGCAAGTGATACGAAGTCATTAGCCTCTGTATACAAGTAGCTTAGATGCAAATATATTTCACCTGCAAAACTTTGTTTTGCTTACTTGGGAAAATGATTAAAACCAAGTATAAATTTCTTGGTGTCTTTAACGTATAATACACCCAAGATAAAAAAAAAAAAAAAAAAAAAAACTTGTCTGTGTGTGTCACTGAGGATTAGTTAATTGTAAGAAACATGATCCATCCATGAAAATGATTAAAACCAAGTATAAATTTCTTGGTGTCTTTAACGTATAATACACCCAAGATAAAAAAAAAAAAAAAAAAAAAAAACTTGTCTGTGTGTGTCACTGAGGATTAGTTAATTGTAAGAAACATGATCCATCCATGAAAATGATTAAAACCAAGTATAAAATTTCTTGGTGTCTTTAACATATAATACACTCAAGATAAAAAAAAAAAAAAAAAAACTTATGTCTGTGTGTGTCACTGAGGATTAGTTAATTGTAAGAAACATGATCCATGCAATAGTATTAATATGTTAAAGAATTTATTTTAGTATTCTTTGAAGAGAGTTTGACTGAAATTTCTTTGCAACTCTTAACAATGTGCAAGCATATCTGTTTGATTCTTTGTATGATGTTATTCATTGGGTTTCATATTTTTGACTGAATTGCTTTATGAAGTATCACATGAATGGATGTCATCTGCTCTGAAGATATCTACTGTATTTTTGTGATGATGGTGTGCTGATATAGCTACAAAAATCCATCATGGTTTGTTCAAGCGGCTACTGTCTAGACATTAAGCAAATATAACTGCAAATTGTTGTCTGCATCATTTTATCCACACGATGCAGACTAAAAACTACAAATTAGTGTATTAAGTTCAATAGTGATTGGTTAAAAGTCACTGGATTCTTGCCGCATGATTCAAGCCCACTTGCTATTGAGGAACCAAATCACAAATGTTTACATAGTATAACTTAGTAGGCTGTGGACAATTATCTTCAGTGAAAATCCATTACCTTCCAATTACTCCCCCATCAAGGCAGACTTCCTCATCCTAAAGTATATTGGGTGTTTATAAACTTTCCAGTTGAGTGCATTACTGGTTGTTCGGCAGAGAAACAGCAATATCAGCTCACAAGTCCGGACCTAGGTATTTCAAAGTGGACACCAGCATTAAACTAGAACATAAAATTAACTGACTTGAAATTATGGACTTGATCAAAAGTCAAGTGTTATTTTAACGCTCGAATTGTTTTATTTTATCCTGATATATATTTGATGTCAGTTATCTCTTAAAAGCATTGTAGCAGGGCAGTCTAACATGCAAAAGCAACAAATATGGACTAACAGTTCAGCTAATTGTATACTGGTAATATATTTTTTATATTTGAATGCTGACATGCAATGTGATAGTGTAAAATATTTGTAATTCCTTTCAGTTAGTAATCAGGTATCTACTCAATTTTATCAACATTAAACCAAAATTCAGTTTAACTGGAGATTCATTGGTATAGTTTTAATTTGCATGAGTTAATAGACTCATGGTCTCATTCAGCAAGTAAAGCTAAAACAGTAAGAGCCTTAGGTGGGTGGTGGGTTCCAATCAGCTGGTGCACAATTTCACTGATGTACCATTAAACCAGAACTCTTGATCTTGAGAGTCACTCTTTGTATGAGCATCATGTTCAAGAGTTCTCTCACTACATGTCTCTGCTTTCATTTTAATTATTCCCAAAGCAAAACATGAAATATGCAGAAACAGTCACTGGAGTGATTATCCTAAAATAATTTACAGAAATTATGAGCAAAATAAAATATACCAAATACAAAAAAATCACTTCAAAATGGCATACATCAGACATTTAGTCCAAAGGTTTGTATATTTATTTGAAAAGTTGCACCACAGTTCACTTAAATTATGCACTGCATCATTACTGCTAACAGAAGAGCGACACCTATTACTGAGATTCTCATATTGCTAGTTACCAGATTTAGGATCCAATGCTATTGGCCACTATTTCAGACATATATATATATTGTGTTGAGTTAAAGACAGAGGAATGGTCTGCCATTTCTTTGCCAGACTTCAAAATTAGTGATAGTATTGATCTAGCCATCTCTATAATCATCTGTTATATTTATATCTAACCTGTTATTCCTGGCTGAATAAAGTGAATAAAACGAACAGCAAATGAAAACCGCTTTACAGTATAATGTTACCTATGGATTAGTCATACAAATTTTTTCAAGTTATAAAGTTAAGAGATTTATTCAAATATTCTTTACATTAATTTTGCATTAATAAATTAATTTTGAAGATTCAACGAAAATAGATAAAAGAGAATTTTACAAGAATGTTTCGCATTGGACTAGAGAGGCCGCTCGAATGTCGAGAAGAATGAGTTATCAGTAATAAGCCGACTTTTAGGGCCGAGCCACATGCGTCCGGTCAAATTGATGTTAGGATACGGAACTCAACAATTAATCATAAGCTGATTTCTGATACATCAAAAAATAAAGAACTATTTTGGGTATATTTTCGTAAATTTTAATCAAAAATTAGTGATATAATTGGGTTCAGGATACAATGTCACAATTTATTTGTTCGTTTCTGGGAAGATCTGAAGCGGCCCGAACGGAAGACGATGTACATTCATAATTATATGTACCATTCGTTGTTCGTTTAAACTCATCTCATATTTTTTTACATCTTTTAGGCGCCTGTGTATATATTGCACATGCCAAGAGCTGGCCTGATTGTGGTTCACAGACATGCATAATTTGACCCATGTTTGCTGCAGCTACTCTGTCATTTCACACTCATTCCAGATGGAGGAGGATCAGCAGTTCTCAAACCTGGTTTTAACATATCCACACATGTTCAATTGGATTAGTCAGGGGTTTCCGGGAAAAGGCAATGTGGCGAATTCGTTATGGTGTTCCTCCAACTACCCTAGTTGTACAAGCCCAATTACAGCATGCTGTGGGGGTGGAGTAGACCTGCAAATATATATATGGTCTCTAGCATTCAGTATTTGTAGGATGGTAAACAATGGACCTAGGGCATGCTGGGGCAAAAACTCCCCAGATCATAAAATCACCTCCACCGACCAGTTGTGCAACCAGGGGATAGGGCTTCATACTGTTTATGCCACATGCTAAACCAGCCATCATGGCGCAGCAGGAAATGGGACTCATCACTGCAGACGAGTCAAGGGTTCTTTGCTGATGTTCCTTTGCCCATGTGAGGTGTTTTGGATGCCTTGCTGTCATCATGGGTATCCTTTTTGGTTATGCATTATGCATCATACCAGGTAAAGCAAGGTATGATACATAATGCATGTGTCATACCTTGTGTGGAAATGGGTTGAACTGCTTCACTGTTATACTAGTGGATGAGCTGTGTGTGACTTGCAAGGATCAAGCATGCATGGCTGACCAACGTGAGCCCTTATGCTGGATGTCTGTTCATGGTTAATCCATTCCTGGTACACCTTTGATACAGCAGTATGGGAGCAATCAACAAGTGCAGCTGTTTCCAAAATACTGGCACCTGCCCTCTGGGCCCCAAATATCTGCCCGTGGTCAAACTGGCTTATGTCATGTTTCCCCCGTTACTGACAAAGGTTTACTGATTTCATAGAGGATAGGTGTCTGCATTTATAGTAACTGCACATGACATCATGTGGTACTTTGTTATTGTGCTGAATATATGTAAATTGGGGAGGGTGTTCCTAATGCAAAGATAACTCAGTGTATGTATATAAAATTGATAAGAATAGAGGAAAAAATCTTTGGCCCCACCCACAATACAAAATGTACTATAGGTTTCCTAATAAGCTTTTGTGGGCAGGAGCAACATACAAAAAATCTTCTTTTGCAGCCTCAGTGTCCATAATTCTATCCACCTTGTGTTTTCCAGTTCCACTGAAGAAAAGAAGAAATTGCCATTAGCAGTGAACTGACACAAATCATACATGTACTGACCCAAATACCTGATCCTCTCCACAACCACTCTTAACTTTGTATCCTCAGGCATTAGAAGGTTAGCGTTCTGATGAATTAATCTCTACTATTCTCATGATTAGGCCACTGCTTCTGTCCCACATGCTGCCTGGTCTGAGGGTTGCAGAAATTATTATTTTCACTAATATGAAGACCATTCCCACTCGCTTTCCAAGCCATTGTTCAACAGCAGGTGTATCAATTCAAGAAAAAATTTAGCATGTCTCAAGAACTCCAGCTGTGGTTCAGTTTATACTGAAGAAAATAAATTCAAAACCCATCGGTGAATCCAAGGGACTTTGAAAGGGTGACAGTAGAACACTCCTCCTATCCAAATGGCTAGCCACTTGCAAAGGCCATTGGGTACAACTTCAACTCACCTGTGATTCCACCTCTTCCTTCAAATGGCACTGCCTAAAGATGGAGGTCACTTGGCATTATTTTATCCTCCAGCTTTAGCCAAATCACATCCACACCTGAAAGAGTCATATGTCTACTATAATCTTTTCAAAAAAAAAAAAATCTTAAGTTAGATATCCAAAAAGTCTTCAAGTACTGATATCTCACTCGGAAATTCTGCTACAGAACTATCACCTGTCTATATATGTACATCTGCACTTAATCCAATACATGGAAGCAAGCATATTAATTGGCTGCAATAGTGGCACAACTCAAAAAGAAGGACCACTGTTGATACTTCTAGGTAAAGTAAAAACAACAATGGCATAACAAACTTGTGCCATATAGCAAGGAGCTATTGAACTCATTTTACACTGTTATTGCAAAAATATGGAGTCTCCCAACCTCAAATGTTCAACTCAAAAATTAATAATTTAAAGCAATGCCACTATTACAGTAGAGTGATACATCCAGTCTGTTCCAAGCAAAGCATGTGTCTACTTTCATGATACTAAATGATTACTATCATTTAAAATAATGGAAGTTATCAATAGCAATTAGTGAATTAAATACTAATCACCATATCATTCATTAGTGGAGTGTGGATAACCTTGTGAAATTTAATGTATCCAAAATGCAATCTTTTTTTGGGGAAAAAAAAAACTCGGTTTGCCTCATTTTTTTTCCTTTTTTTTTTCAATAATCCAAAGGTCACACTGTCTCCTTTGGACTGACATTTACCTTTTTTTAACACAAATACATAACATCAGTAGCTTCCTCAGCATCCAAAAAATTAGATATTTTCTGCCCAAGATACTACTTTTCACCTAACCAATTATACTTAGCTCTATACAAATCCCAAATCTGTCCTTTAGAGTAATGCGCACATTTTTGGGGTGGTACAGCTAACACTCTCAAAAAATATGGTGTAGAAGGAGAGCAATAAGGAATGATTGGTTGATAGATGATCCTTCCCTCAGTGACTCATTTCAACTGCTATCTCTGAGATAGCAGTTCTTAGGTTATGCGATGGATTTTTTCTGGGCATCTTAAGACATGGACAACAGCTGCCCAGAATCTTTTTCAATTAAACCTGCTTTCTCTTCTATATATCTACCGCTGTTTTCTAACATCCTTCCTCATAAGTTGTATCACAACAACTACCTCCAGCTTTTCAAGAAAATGTCAACAAATTCCTTCTTTCACATTTTTAAATCTACCGCTGTTTTCTAACATCCTTCCTCATAAGATGTATCACAACAACTACCTCCAGCTTTTCAAGAAAATGTCAACAAATTCCTTCTTTCACATTTTTAAAGTGATATTTAAAAAAAAAATACATTCTGCTCATCCACCATTCTCAATGTAGAAAATCTCTTTAATTTCCCTCTTTGGCACAAACTTTCAGGGCTTGTCCAGGGGCCTAGCTGCAGGGGTGGAGGTAGTCAACCCCGGGCATCGCTTTGAACCTTACCCTATACGTCGTTTTGACTTTTTCTGGTATTTTTGGTGTGTATTGAGAGCGGCGGTAAACTCAGGGACCACTCCAGGCTGCAAAAGAGCTTTACCAACGCCACTGGTCTTGTTTCATTCTTTTCTCCCTCACTTTCCATTTTATGTATAATATAATACCTTCTATTAATATAGATAAACTCTTCTTACTGAATTAATATTATGGCTCAACATAATGCCATGTTGGACCTCCTTTAGCCAAATTACAGCATATAAACAGTTTGGTATAGATTCTTACAAGATGCTGGATTGTTTCTACATCTGCAATATACCAGACTAACTGGGGTTAAGGGACTAACTAGCTTAGATTTGACGGAAGAGGACTTTGCGCATGGATCTGTTTTTCTAACATGTCCCATAGGAGTTCAGATCCGGGCTTTGTGGTGGCCAGGATATATGGTGGAAGTCACTGTCATGCTCATATGATGTACAGTAGTATCGTCATCCATAAAACAACTCTCACCTTCTGGATAAAAAGTCAACATTGCAAGATGGACTTGATCGGTAACAATGTTCAGGTATTCCATGGAGGACATCTGACCTTCCAGCAATATCGGGATCCATTCCATACCAATATAACGACACCACCTCCAGAACCTTAGTTGTGTTTAAACAGTAGGCAGAGAGTTTGGTGGGAGTCCCATGAAGCAACAAACCCAGCTTGCCTTCTAAACTGTGAACAAGGTGCACATTGACTCATCGAACCACATGACTTTTTTCCAGTGCCCGCTCACAGTGTGCACACAGGATTTTCTGTTTGTGTATGAAAATTTTCTACTGATTAAACACTCAGGTTATCACCTTTTGAGAAACCAGTCAGCTCTGCTATGCTATTTTCAAAATCGTGGCTCCAGCCATAATAAGCACTTTACTGAATTCTGAAAAATCCTTTGTTTTTACATTGTGATCAATGCCAATGATAAGTGACTAAAATGAGAGAATTGGAAGATTTGACAGGTAGGTACAAATGATTTGAAAGGTGACAAGTATGGATCGATGCGGGAGGTAGAGATAGTGAAGACTAAGTTTGTTGGCCATATGTTGGGATTAAATGAGAAGGCCACGATAGCAAATAAGTGTGCATAAGTGGTGTAGCAGGAATGAAGTGAAGTTCATAAATACATAAGGAGTAAATTTGATGGATGGAAGAACACAACTTTAAATGGATTTAGAGAGAGAGAGAGAATTGATGTGTCGAATCAGACGAACTAGCAATAGGAATGATTGAAGAATGCCAGATATTGCTTTGCTTCTCAGGTCTTATATCTCTAGGTGGCCATTAAAAATTGGCAGGATAACTGTGAGCCCAAGGAAATATTGCAGGTATAGGAATACCAGAAATATCACCAACAGATGTCAAATGATTTTGGTATGGGTTAGTTTAGTTGGTCTAAAAAAGATCAGCCTTAGTGAGACTCAGCTGGTGAAGGAGTATAGAATTAGAGATAAAATGAGGATATAAATAGAGATAAAATGTAAAGTATACTGCATTTTCAGGATGGTAGGATGGGGTGTGTTGATGATGACAGCATTACAACCAACAAGAGTACAATCTTCGTCAAGAAGGCAGGAGCAGCATCGTGGGGTGAAGAGCAGCATATTTATGGTTGTCTAGTGTGACATCAACAAGAAATGTATCCAATTTCTAAACGTGGAATGCTAAGGAAGATATGAATTACATACATCAACAGATTAGCATTGTCTGACAGAGTATTGGGAGCACGAACACTGAATGAGTTCAAGGAGTGGTATGATAGACTTTGTGTTTTCTAGGTCCGGAATCATAATAATAATCATTTTTATCCACACATCAACTTAATTAGTTAGCGTTTGACAGCTGTGAGGCTTTTAGAGCAGGTGCAGCACCATCTTATAAATTCAACATAATACTGCTAGTTGCAATGTACTTTTGTCTATAAATTGCATGTGTTCTCCTGGCTAGTTTGCTGTTGCAGGAAGAGAAAGAGATATATGGGACTAGCTTATAAGTTAATGAACATTTATCATATTCATCATCATCTTATGTATCCTTTTTTTTTTAATCTTTGCTGTAGTTAAGAATTTAATCTTTTATACTTCAGTGATTTGATTGATACATACACTATGTAGACAAAAAGTATTTGGATACCTAAATGCCATGCAAATTTCAGATCCTACTACATGCAAATATTCAAAACTTTCAAATTTTTTGCTCCGTTGGTTGTGTTTGAATATGGAGATTACCTGGGGAATAGTTCTGGAAGGACTGTATCATTGCTTGGTCTAGGCTGGGCAATGGTACGGGGGATGTTTCAGTTGAATAGGGCTGGATGTGCCCTTAACCATGACATGGCTGATGTCTATCTAGTGATCTTGGACAACTTCATGCTTTCAACGCTGTGGAATTACTTCAGTGATGATCCTTGTATGTTTCAGCACAATAATGCTCCATGCTTATACTGCACCGCATGTCTGAGACTGGTTTCCACAAAACAATGTTGAACTATTGGACAATCTGGCTCAGAGTGCAAACCTCAATCCCATCAAACATCCTTGGGAAGTATTAGAACACTGAATTCGCTCCAGACCACAGTAGCTGTCATCAGCAATGGGGGGGATAGCTTTGCATGAGGAATGGAAGAATATTGTTGCAATGTATCTGAAGGGTAGCTGCTGTCATTCAGGCCAAAGATGGTCCAAGTCGATACTAGAAATGTAATTAAAATGCATTTTTGACCACAAATAGGTATCCAAATACTTATATTTTTTTTTTCTCAAAGAATTGGAATACTGTACTTTACCAAACACATTGCAGACAGAATGGTGTAATCAGACATGAAAAATGGAGAACACAGATTTGTGAAAACTTACAAAATATCAGCAAAACCAATCTAATGGAAAGAATTAATTTCTTATTATGATTATTATTATTATTACATGACTAAGCCTGTGTAGCTCAGTGGAAGTCACACTAGCATCCTCTGTACTAAGCTGCCCAACTTATAGTTCAAGTCTAGCACCAACTGGAGAAACTTTGTCCAAAGCCTTTCTTTGACTGGTTCCTGAGTTAGCCGATCTCTGGCAGGGGCAAGCAGGCTTTTTCTCCCAGAAACTTGAGTATTTTGTCCTGTAAACCCAAGAAAATCGACCGTAGAACCCACATTATTTCAGACGTCCTGTTAGGGTTAAGTACAAGAGATGGCAGCACTTGTTTGTCGGTTTCTTCATCAGTTGCAGCCTATAATTAGTGATAGTCATGGGCAAACTATCTCTGATTGGCTACTGATGGAGATTGTACTGCTCACTGTCTCCAAAAGCTAGATAAGGTTAAAAGGCCTCACCTCCCTATAAGGGAATAAAAGGCATTAGCTTATTATTTATTGCGTGACACCCCCAGGGAGTCCAAATCTTCATCGTAGGAGGGCACTCCACTCTACCTCGCGAAATACATCCCACCCTCTCCACCACTAACCAATTCTCCCACTATGACACCACAACCATCCATTGCCCATCATCACCAACAGTATTTTTTGTCTGTAACTTGCATGTGTTCTAAACTCTAATTTTTCTGTACTCGGGATGAAAAACCCAAGTTTTCACAAGAAAAAATCCTGCTACCACTGTATGAGATCGGCTAACTCACCTTCATTTGAAAAAGCCCATATAAGGATTCTCCTTGTCACGACGAAAATCGAACCCAGGTCATTTCCAATCAAAGTGCGCTATGTTCTGCTATTCTTCCAATTGCCCTACACAGGCATAACATGTAATAAGCTTAGGGTCAGTAGCTATTCATTTGAGGTTTTGCTGTATGATTTACAATACCTAAGGAACAAAATAAATACGATATTTATTTTTCTGATTTCCGATCACGAACAGTTCGTCATAGCTCACAAGTACTAACGGACATTATTTACTGCTCACTGACCCAGGAAAAGGAGCGCCTGTAACATTTCATCTAACATAAAAATTTAGAAAAGATGAAATTAATTTCCCTATTTTTTTTCAGGGGATACAGAGAGACATTTAGAAAAAATTCGAAATAGAAAATATACGAAACGAAGTTAACGCTTTCAAGTTGCATTTCTTTCTAAAATCTATTGATATCCCCCTTTGCAAACAATAGGGAAACTAATTTCATGCTTTCTAATTGCATTTTTACCAATTCTTCGTGTGTTATCGAAGCTTCTTTCCGGATCAGTGAGCACTAAATACTATTAGAGTACTAACAATCATTTACTAGTGAAAACAATTTCGAATTGTAACGGACTTTATTCTCTTTAGAGAATAGTCCTAAATTTTGTCCTCTCTATTATAGATTAATAGGAAGTTTATATGTTAAGATGGAGTTGGTCTTAGGCTGGTGCCTAGATTTTTGCTAAATTGATACAGCCATACTTATTGGAGTTTTGGTGTATCATTTCTGCTGGTGACTTCAAAATCAAGCTCTCCGACTTATAACGACTTCTATAAAGTACTTTGGTTTTCTTTTAATTTAATTTTGTGTGAAGGGATATGTAATGCATGGGCTACCAGTCCCGACTTGCAATAACGATGGTAGGAAATGTCAAATTGGTTAATAATTTTTAAACATATTATTGGATGGCAGAAAGTTAGTCATAGAGCCTGATTTTGGAGTCAGCAGCAGTAATGAAACTAGCTCCCCTTTTAAAAAAAGGATCTTTCAGTAAGTCTTAATTTGGCAAAAATTTCGGAGACATTTTAAATCCAAATCCAAAAAAGGCACCAAATTAATAGTTCGATTTTTTTTAATTTTAATATCCGTTATAATTTTAAACTGTCCTCACTAATAAATTATTATTAGTTTATTTGTATATGTATGTATGCACTGATAAACTCATTGTACCCTGAAGATGCTTAGAAATTCAGCTAAATATTTCAGCTGAATAAATATTTAACTGCAATATTATTTAGTTTAGTTTTTAAAATTTCAAGATCTGCATTCCTTTCATGTTGGGAATTACACCTTAAAACTGAGATGAAGAATTAGCTTTTAGAGTTGTGGCAAAATGGGATTTCAGACCATATTAATAATTATACTGAGCAAAAATATTATTTCATTGTATTTTTTGTATTGTGCAAAAGTAGGTGTCTGATTTGTTTCCTCTTGCTGATTTCAAGATGAAAGTTTACTTGGGTCTTCAAATTTGGATCTGATGCACGAGAACATTACACTACACTTTCAGATTCATCAGTAGAATTGCTGTCATCAACAGTCCATGTATCATATGATTTAGCAACTCACAACGTATTATTATTAGATACTGGTCTCAATGGCAAGCACTTTAATAAATATTTCGACTTTGCAGAAAAGCCGTTTGTTAAACAGAAGAAACGATCACTTTTTAAACGCCTTCATCATCATCATCATTATAATCATCAAATGCCAGAAACGATTACTTGCACGGTTTCTAAGCTCCTTTTAGTAGTGACTGTTGGAAGACAGTTCTCCTTCTTAAAACCAGTATCTCTGATGACCTTTTCAAGTGCTACGGTGAGCAGGCTGAGTCATTCCCCTGTCGAACACCATTTTTTTTTTATGTGTATTGGCCCAGACAGTATATTCTGAATTTTAATCTTCATTGTAACTATACGCTTCTTTAGCATCTGTTTCTTTCAGTGCAATATAAATTAAATCTGCTTAGTCTGTCATATGCTGCTCTAAAATCTACGCAGACATTGTATTTTTTAATTCCGAATTAATGGCATTTTTCAAGTAATTGGTGTACATTGAAAATCTGGTCACCTGACGGAATTTACATCGAACGTTGCCAGTACCATTCACTACATAGGGAGAAAGTCTCGAACAAAATGTTGGAGAAATATTTATAGATAGTTCATAAGAGACTGACTCCTTATAATTGAAACACATCATTACATATTACACCTCTCTTATGGATAGGGTGGTCGGATTCCATTCTTTTGAGTGTTTCATTAATCCAGATCTTGGCAATAAATCGGCACAGTGTTTGAATATTCTGTACCTCTATTTTTTTTTTTATTAGTTCAGCTTGTATCATATCCATTGCTGGAGCCATATTGTTCTTGAATTTTTCTGGCTATTTCTACTTCTGCAGTTGTCCGTTCAACTGCTTCTAGATCTTCTTGGCTCTGTATTTTATCTGTTTTTCAAATTGATCAGACATATTAATGTTCAAAGATAATTAAAATGCACCATCCATCTTTCCAGTAATATTTCATTCTTGCTCAAGATTATGCCTACCCTGTCCATGTCTTTCCGACTTATTCAACTTTTTAATAGAAAGCCCTACTTTCAATCTAAGGTTGAATTACCGGTCTCATACGGAAGGCGAAGCGTTTTTAATCTTCGCAAAACAGTCAAACCAACCCAACCCATCAGAAGAATACACATACTATACTGGTCATAGGCCATAATTGCTTCGGCTACAATCTCAAACTTTCCTCATTTATACGTTGGCGAAGTTCCAAATCATGGGGTTTCATGCTTAGTTTTCTTCTTTATTTATCTCCTTGTGTACTCTTTTTTTTTCCCCATTCCTTCTAATCCTCTATAACTAATGATATTTCTCAACAGCTTTAAGAGTGCAGTTCCTTTCTTGCATTCTTCTACATGTCTCAATTTTTTGCTCCAATCACACGTTCATATTCTGCGTCACACCAATGACTGTGCTCCACGCTGCCTATTTTTCCTAACACAATATCTATCGTTGTTATGTCGGTCTTCTGGATTTCCCAAGCTTCAGTGACATTCTCGCTGTCAGTGAAACTTAACAGGGATTCATTAATTTCATTAATTCTTTCACCGTATCCAGCTTTAACTTCTGATTCCTTCAGTTTTTCACTATTAAACGTCTTAGTATTGGATCCATATATATACTTTCCATTTCAGATTTGGCTTTTGATCTTTGATATTATCAGAGAATGGTCTGAATCAATATTCATTCCTCTATAGCTCGGGTGGTTCCCGACATGTGGGTGTGACCCCCTTGGGGTCGCCACAGTTATTTTTTAGCTGCAATTATTTTTATAGGAAATTTCACCATGAAGGTTTTCAATACTTATTTATTTCAATATGGCTACACTGCAATATTCTACTGGTGGTTGTAAACACTGATTTTTGATAAATGAAGGAAAGCGATTTAAGTCCACCGTGGCGGATACTTAAAAAAATATCAAAAGCCCACCGTGTTCATACATACGAGTATTAAATATTTTATATTATTGTAATTATTTGATATATGAATATATATATATATATATATATATATATGTTAATATATAAATCAAGGTCCGCCGTGGACCTTGATTCGTTTCTTAAAAATAAAATGTACCAATGCAATATTACCATTAGAATAAAATTCTATGTTACAAATAGTAACATAGAAAAAAAATTAAACTGAAAAAAATATCCACTATGATGCAAAATTCAATATCAAACTTCATTTTTTTTTTAATCGGTGTGTGTCGATGTTTGAACAGACTGTCGAATAGATCGTCGAAAAAGGTGAGATGCAAGTACAACCACTGTATTAAATGTTCTGTTAATTAATATTAAATATCTATTTTTAACGTGTCTGCCCTATTAAAACTGCCTTTTTATGCAAATGTGGCGGGGGTCGCAGGTTACTTGGCTGTTATAAAAGGGAGTCGCGACTCCATAAAGATTGGGAAACACTGCTCTATAGGTTCTGATATTCATCCAGTTCGACAAGTGTTTTGCATCTATTATAAGGGTCGATTTTGATTAAAGATGTTTTCAGGAGATTTTATGAATGTCTTTATGGTTAGAAGTACTACCAATTGCCAAATTTCGAAAAGAAGCGAATTTGATAAATCTAGTTCAGGTGTCATTAGATCTCAGTAAGAAGACTATATTTTTCTAATTTTGGTCTGTAAGAATTTAAATATCCTTTCTTTCGCTATTTCCAATCCTTGTACTCCTACCTAAATCACCATAAATGAGGAGTTTAACATTATTTATTATTTTTTTTTTTTTTTTCATTTGGAGCATGTGCAATATGCTGTAGTTGAAACACTGCCTTCTGATTTATAATCTGCACCTTCTAGTGATTTTGTTTTAAAGTCCATGATAAGATTTTATATCCAGTTGTTTACAACGAAGTCTATTTTAAAAGTGTGATTTTTTTGACAACAATAAAATATAATTCGACTCTTCTTTATAATTAGCCCCTTTCCATCTAATTTCTTGCATAGCAGTAATGTAATTTTGTGCCTATCTAACTGCCCAAGCAACATTATTGAAGCTCCATGTTGGAAGAAAGCGGGGACATTCCATGATCCATATCTCAAGATATTTAAGCATTTGCCATTATGCCGAAAGTTAGTCTGTCTGTTGTTTTCTCAGATTTCGTAACATAATTTTTGGAGTTCTTACCACCACCACTAACCCCCCCCCCCCCCCACTTCCAAGAAGCCTTGAGGACTGACTATTCTCAATTTGAAAGCGTCAGAAACTTGCTTTTTTTTTTTTTTTTTTTTTTTTTTACCTTGCATAACCTACACGTTAAAACGATGTCCAGGAGCCACGGAGGACTTGCAAGAATACTATCACTTTTCTTATTTGGAGGCCAGAAGTAACTTCTGGCCTCCAAATAAGGCCTCTATGTGCGGCAGATATCAATGGTCATTGACAGCTCAACGCCATACTCACAGAACAAATACTTCATTTCCTTCTACTGCTGTTCTTTTGAACAATCTTTCCTCTTATGCGTTTTTTATAAAATAAAAAAAAAGTAAAATGTGCAGCTCTTCATCCAATGTTAACAAGTTTTTTCTTTTTCCTCAACTTTTTTTCCATCTATGGTCCTTATCGACTGAACCAGTGGTGCACCCAGAGAAAGGGACCCTGGAACACCCCAAAGAAAAAGGGGAAAAAAAAAAAAACACTAGAAAATTTTCCAAACATCTTTTCCTAATTAAAATTCTTTTTTTTTTATTTATGTTGTGTCTCGTCTTCTCGTATTTCTATGCTACTTATGAATTAGCACTCACATAAGGTGGGAATACCCTATAGCTCTCGGGAATCATGGCTGCTGTGAACGCAAGGCGAACGGAGTTGTGCTCGGGAGGACCGAGCGCTACTTCGTTTGCCCGAGCCGGGCCAGAGGAGATCACGGGTATCATGTGTTGGTGATCATTGCAGATGCTCAGTATAGGTCGTATGCGATGCGTAGTGTGTATTCTCAAATCGTCTACTCAACTCGGCCCTCCTCCCCCCCCAAGAAATCAGTCATTGAGTTACATTGGACAGTGACTCGGCACATACATGTCATAACATGGTGTGATGACGTGATCCTTGTGCACCAGCAGCCCAGAGGACTGTCACTCTCAAACAGTCTCAATGGCTGATTTTTGCCAAATCAAAAAAGTTTTCTTAAGCAAACTATGGATAAAACAATAATACAATTGTCATTTTTGCATGCATCGCATACAGTTATGCAAAAATTACCTACTTTTGCGTAAAAGCGAATTTGATGTTGTACAGTGTAATTTCATGTTGCATCTTAGAGCATAGTTTTTTTTTATTTAATTAAAATACAAGAATTAGTAAAATTTATATGCATGCGCGAAATTGCCTGACTTTATTATTTTATTTTATCTAGTTTAATACATATTTCTTATTTATTAATAAATAATAGATAAATATTTTTTCCTTTTGTAAGTAAAATGTATTGATATTTTGCAACATAAAATTACTGAATTAATAACAGGAAAAAATATTTATGTCAAACATGTCTACATATGAAAAAGGAGGTAATTGATCTTTCCGCTATACTCCTTAATGTAATTCTTAATTGCCGGCTTAGTTTTCCGAGGGAACAGTATCTCAGCTCTCCAACTAACAGACCTATGGGTTCGAATACCACTGCGGCATGGACGTTTGTGCCTGCAGTAGCATGGAGGGAAAAAAAAAAAAAAAACACGTTTAGTATCTTAGAGCAGTTATGGGATTTGCATAAAATATTGAATAGGCATACATAGAATTATTTTAAAAAAGATGATTGTTTTAATATAGAAGCAAACCGCGAAGAAAGTATGAGAATGGCTTACTTTATACGTACGTGTATAAAATACACTTACGTATGCAACATAAAAGAATGTTGCATACTGTCTTTGGAGAATGGAAAAATATCAGAGGAAAATATTTCGCAGAGCCACATAAAATGAAGTCGATGGCCATATTTAGGGCCGCGGAATACCTCCCAAAACAAAAGCTCAAAAATGGAAACACTGATTGCATATCGCGATATTTCAAGAGCCGCCTTGTCTTCACGTACGATGGCTTCACAATCCATTTTTGAATTTGGTCTGGTTTACTTTCATTGGTATTACGGCAGAAGCAACTAAGGCTATGAGCCAGTGAATTATGTTTGTTGATTGGATATGTTCGTTGGCCAGTTTGCCAATTTTACTGAATGAAACATTCCAGTTGCAGTCCGAAAAATCTTTCAGCCTCCATATGAGACCGGCTCAAGTAATCTTCATTTTAAAAGTCCTTCTAAAGGTATCAATTTTGGAATGATTTCATATAAGAATGTTATATCATGCTGTATTATACACGTATGTCATGGAGTATGAGGATAGACGGCGTATTAACAGTTTCATAGGTTCCGAATTGAAGACTTGTGTCTGTCTTCAAGAAGCATAATGTCTGCAGCTTTTGTGACTAGAAAGTTTGAGAATAATCAATCCCATTGCCATTAATATCAGTCTCAATCCAACATTCATAAACACCTCCAGAGCGCATTCACGATATTTGTTCTTCGGATAGAAAGACATGAGTTAGAATCCCATCTAAACGAGAGGAACTTGTAGGCATTTTTCAACTGAACATGTGTTAGTGTATCGTTTAACGGAGATAGATAACGGTAGTTGGAAGTTTGATATCAACATATCTCTTAACACTGTCATTGTTCGATAGAAGTTAAACAAAATACTTTTAACCTAACCTTAACCTTATAATCAATGGCAACTAACTAAACCCGAAATGCTTACAAATAAATACAAATAAAAGGACTCCAACTTTGTTAGCTATTAATGTTACAGTTTTTGTGAGCGCGTTTCCAAAAAGGTTCTTCATGAGTATTGGTTATGTAAAAAAAAGAAACGAAAAAAAAAAAAAAAACAGAACCCCAGGACGAGGCAACGTGCTTATTCTGCTTCCTTCAAATGTCCTGCGCATGTGCAGAATGCCCAGAATTTATTTGTGCATTGGGAGTAGGAAACCTACAGTTATAGTATTACACTATTGTAAAAGAAAATACTGGAGAAATGCTTCTAAAATTTTCTCGAACTGTGATTTAACATTAGCTCACCAAAGAAGATGATTGCCGGGCTAAAATGCTAATCCCTTACTGCCTCACACTCAAAAATAAAATTAAATAATAATAATAATTCCTGGAGACGACAGTAACTGATCGATTATTCATGACTGCCTTAAGTGGACACTATTAATTATGAGATACATGTGTGTGTGTGTGTGTGTATATATAGTTTAAAATCAGAAATCTTCTGGGACATATGCAAAGTCATAATGATTATCCCATCTCGTCAACCGTGTTAATGCATTGGTTTTTAAAACACAGAAAAGCTGTTATTGTTAAGAACATCTTCAATATATCCTAACATATTTTTTTCACCCGAACTGAACACCATCAATATGGATGCGAGATTATACAATAATTTCGAGTTCCAATAAGTAATTTGTTGAGTAATTTTCCAATTCCAATTGTTTGTTTTACTGTCGAAATAAAAAAAAAAAATAAAATAAAAACAAAATCGAATTCTGTTGTGGCTTCTCCAAAGACTTCTTCCAATGGAGCTGTCTGTTTGGATTTGTAATCAAATAAACGAATCGACATATCAAAGCAGTCTTTAGCAGTGTAACTATTACGTTGATGACATCGTTACCGTCCATTTCTGTTCCATTGTGATTTCGGGTCATTAAACGTCATCAGAGAATTCATACCTACTAAATTGTTACGTTGTCTAGTTGGATCGCATTTATGCTTGTGGCGTGTCGAATGTTGTGACTGTTCCGTCATGTGCTACAGCAAAACCCGACAGCGGCAAACGAAAGTTCTCTACAAACGAGTAGCAGGGAAAGTGAATGAAATAGAAAACTCGCAGTAGACAGGTTCCCGTGTGGTTAATGACTCCTGCAATGAACGGATGATCGCTTTCACCTTGAACCTGGCTGCTTCGAGAACCCCGAATAGATGAGGCCTCCGGTTAGACTAGTTTTTTTAGCACTCGAACTTGCAACACGTGCACGCATGAAGAATGGCAAAATGTGTCGTTTTGCTGTGAAGTGGTCAGCGTGTCGGCTGTTACGATGACTCGGTCTTCGAAACGGGGTCATCGGTAAGCAACCAGAATGTCAGACAGACGTTTTTGTTCTTTGTCTTTCTCACCTTGAAGAGCCCTGGCTCGTCCCGTGAAGCGTCATCATTGGATTTGAAGTGAATGAACCGATAAATGCAGCTAGCGATGGTAACACGATCTCTAAGAGCTAAGGAATTGTTTGTTTCGTCACGCTCTGGGAAATTTCAGTGGTATCGTAGTTATTTGCATTAAGTTGATGCTGATCTACTTAAAATGCTTTGCATTGATAAAGGAATTAAGAAATAAATACTGCAAACTCGTACAAAGCAGATCTCCTTATAATATCGGGAGATTTCTCTCTACATTAGGAGAATCTGCTGAAATTTATTCTGGAAAATGAAATTTTTAATCTCCCATTACTACTCAATGTTTATGAACAGTTTAGCTTACGATGAGTATGCACACCATTAATACCAGTTAATATAGTAACGATATTACTCACACACGTCATTTATGAGAGCAATAATATATCTGTGGTTTTGAACCCTCTAATGAGATGGGATTATCAAGAAACACGACAATGCTGGGGAGGGGGTAGAGGAGACCGTAAGGTGTTAACAACGATGTCATTGAGGGATCCGAACAAAATGTCTCAATCTTAAGAGGCCCATGGATAGGTTATAGCAGGAAGGGAGGCATCGTAGGAACGCTACTATCAGTGAATTTTAGGTCTTATGCAACAGTACTTTCTGTCTTATTATGTTAAAACATAATATATAAATTTTTATTTAACTATTTATAATTATTTGCTTAATGTAACTTGCGAGTATATTTAGCACATGTAAATACTAATGCTAATAACATCGAAATTGACTTCTGGTGAAAAATAATAATATTTCTAAAGCACCGTTTCCAATTACGTAACGGTATGTATAAATAAGTGTTCAGTAAATATATTAGTATTGTTTTAGAATACAGTAAAATTTATCTCAATTCTTTTTCTCGTACAGCTTTATATCACAGCTAGTCTGTTATTCAAAATTTCATCACTCTGAAATATTATAGTATGAATCAGTACCGAATTATCCATAAGCTAATCTAAACTATAGCTTATTTCAGGCTTTACCACCAGTAGGTGATAAATATAGAAAGAAGGTAGAGCTAAAAAAAAAAATTCCCTACAAAATTCTATATTTGTAGAGAATATATATTCGTTAGTGAGTATTAGAAGCGGGGTATAAAATATTCCACTTCTAATACTCATTGTTAATATTAAGAAATGTCGCAATTTTTTTTTTTTTTTTTAATCAGCTGGCTTTGCTTATAATCCGTTCTTTGATATAGTATACAGCTGCTGACTTAGGCGAGACAATAATACGTATTATTTCTCCAGTCGGTAACTAGTATCTACAGTTGGAACTTCAAATCAAGTCCAACTACCTAGCTTGGCGCATGCACAGTTTATGGGCATTTGACGTTAAAACATGAACATAAATGACTGATTTTAAGGTGGTGGAGTTAGTAACATAGGCAAGTTATACTGTTTTAGACAAATTAATGAGTGTTATGAAATCAATGGTCAACGATCAAGATTTCACTGGAATATCAATTTTTTCTAGCAGGAAAGATAAAACACTCGATTTCTTTTTTTTTTTTATTTACACCAGTTCACTGTCGTAATTTTATGTTATGGTTATTTCATTCCTTTTATTTAATTACCAAACTACCTCTCCGACAGCCACATCAGTCATAGTAGACAATTAGAATTCCATTTAGAAGGCTTGACTGGCCGAGTGGATAGCATATCCGTCTCCAACCAATACGCTGCGGATTCGAATTCCACAGTGGGTATGAATGTGTTTAGGTGATTGACTTTCATCGACCAGTGAGACATCACCGTGTTTAATAGGGAATGGAAGTAGGTTGGGAGAAAAAAAAAATCAATGTTTGGCCTTCTTCTGTAACAGGATATATAAATTATCAGCCGTTCAGCAACGACAACCTACTAACTTACTGCAAGTTTACAGCCTTTCACAGGTAAAACTCACATAAAATAAGAGAAAAAAACTGTTGATCAATCATCTTCATATTGATCACAAGATGATACAAGCAGAGAAGTCGATATTCTGCAAGGAAAAAAAAAACTGTGTTTTCATTAGAACTTTAAAATCGTCTGTTGAATCAGTTCTAGCCATAATCTAGATAGGGCAAAGGTACCCCTTAGTATATGCGCACAACTTTTAAAAACATACCTTAGCTTTTTGAAAGAAATCTAAACAAGTTGATGATAAGAAAAATACATCAAAAGAAAACCTGCCTAATTTTCTTTTTGAAAACAAAAAGCTAATTAACAAAGCGCATTTGGAAGAATACTGAACAATACTTCTTTAGACTGGAAAAGACCTGAGTTTTAGTTTCATCGTGACGACAGGAATCTTTATATGGGATGTTTCCCTTGAAGGTGAAATAGCCGATCTCAATAAAGAGGCCTGAAACTCTGATTTTTCATCTCGCATATAGACAAACAGACTAAAAGAGACACACTCACCTTGCAAACAAAATACTATTAGTGAGCAATAAATGGCATAATATTTATTATTATTATTAAGAGAGACCTCCAGGGAGTCAGGGACTCATCAAGGGAATATGCTGGTGGATTTTATCGCATATTAGTGGACGGTAAATAGCATAGTGTAGATGATGTATTATGTAGTGGCTAGGTAATGTAGAGTGCCCTCCCACGGACTCCATGGAGATGTCATGTAATAATAATAATAATAATAATAATAATGCAATTAACGCCGATTAAAATCTTATCTTCAAGAGATAAATTCCAGATAAAAGCCTTCATCATGATCATCTTCCTTTATAGGCTCAGTGACCTCTCACTGCCAAAAAACTTGCCATCTTAGAAACCTGCTTACTTATGATATGGCAGTTCATCTTATCTACGTTGTCTGCTTCGTAAATTTTTCTTCTAGTCGGTTTTCCTATTTAGCGAGTTTCCTGGATGGAAAAACCCTGCCACATCTGTATGAGATTGGCTAACTCGCTTTCATTTGAAAAGCTCTGATAACAGTTTTTCGCCTCAAAGAACATCGTCGATACAGAATGAGCTACGGAGGTTCTGAAAACCTTCATGTCTACTATAAATGCACTTGAAACCAATTTGAAGCAAAGCTCATTCATATATGAAAATTTCGTGATTTTTTTATTTATTTATTTTGTTTTGTTTTGTTTTTGATGTCCGGAAAAGAAGTGAAAAGAAATGTGGAAGAGAGGCTGCTAATCAAATATTACAATAAATGACCTATTCTGCTGAAGGTCACTTGTATTGACACGACTTCGTTATTTTCCACGAATGAGATGGCACGAAATGAATCTACAAGTCTGCTATGATTCAACACTTTGAGTATTGGGACGCTTACACCAACTGGGCTACCGACAAACAGGCTGCTGAGACTATCAACTATGAGGATTAACATGGACAAACGAAGTCCTTTATGAAATCCTCATCCATGACAAAAATTCAGTTGACGTTCCGTAATAAGGAAACCAAACTCAGCTTTTATCTCCTATAATGACAAAGGAGAAAGGTCACTTTGTGCAATCAGAACACCTAGAATGAACCTCTGGCGACAATGAGACATAAAAGCTGTCTTAAATATCATGTACTATTGAAAGTAACAAACTTCATAATCAATTAAAGATTTCATCAGCGACTATATTCTTGAAAATTGGACATAGCCAAAATAAATTTCACTTTTTTATTTTATTTTAGTATTATTTTGTTGTTGTTGTTGTTGTTGTCGTCGTCTATGGATATTCCACTACTGTGGGCTATTCCCTACACATACATAGACCTTGTTATTATCATTCGTTTCACTTGTGAAAACAGACCTTCATTCACTTAGGCTATTAGATTTTCAAATCTCGAAATCGGAACACGCATACATAGCGTGATATATGACGCAAGACGTCAATCAATAGATAAAATAAGAAAGGTTTCGCTGTGAAAACGATCACCTGCGTGATTTTCTTTTACTTTCAGCATGCATTGTCATTTTCTTTACCACCATTGAAGAGAATAAACGTGGTCATTTGAGTGAACTGAAAAGCCGTCAAAAGCGGCGATTTCATGAAAAATGGAGCTGTAAAATCGTAGTAAAGAAATTAAATAAATAGAAAATTGCAATAAAAAAATTAGATCGAAATTCATAGACTAACATGATAAGAAAAATATCAACAAGAATTTGCTGACTACGTAATTATGGGCAGCGGAAATATTTCCGATTTTGCAATCATAAATACTTGGTATTAATCAAACAACACTTTGGAAAGGATATTTGTTAATATTCACTAAAAGGGCCTTTACGAAAAGTGAGTACAATGCACGACAAATGGTTAATTAGTCTGTATTTCTTGTGGATAATATTTTCCCATGAATGCGTGCAATATTGCTTTGACAGCCGCCAGAGAAAATAATAATCTTTTCAATCTTTCATATAGTCATCTGAATTCACCTAGGCTTGTCGGCCTAGATACTTCTGTAAACGATATTCGACAAAAAGAAAAAAAAAACATTTATGGAAAGTTCGCCGGCTTAGTTGACCAAGTATCTACTTTCCAGCCAAGAGGCTGCTGATTCGAATTCCACATGAGTAGAGATTTTTGTGATTGTTCTACTAACTCTATGTGGAAAGAGATACTACGACTACACCACTTCTTCTAGCAGAAGACTTCACTCCCAAAACCCTGTGAGGTACCACACAGTGCCCACTGACGTCAAATGTGAATAACTTAACTGTGGAAAGTTCTTCCTGCCGGAACTGGAGTACCACTGAGAAACGAAGAAGACTATTTGAACGATATCGTATGAACAAAAATATAAGCAGAATAGGTCACCTGTATTGATACAATTTTGTCACGGAACAGAATTAACTGACGACACTGCTATGATTCAACACCAGCCCTGAGTATTCGGACATTAACAGCACCTGAGCTACTGCCAAACAGGCTTTCGGATTACCAACTACAAAAAGGCGCAAATCCACAATACATGAGGGTAGTGAGTGATACAAGAGTTAGATAATACAAAATTCCTGCTCTAGAGATCAAACACGAAACTTTTTTCTTTCTGTCCTTCAAAAAAGCAAGACTGTCCTTATGTCGGTTAATGAAATTCATCTGCCACCTAAGGACATTACAATCACAACATCCATACCAACAGTGGATTCAACCCATGACCTATTGAACGAGAGAGAGAGAGAGAGAGAGAGAAAGAAAGAGAGGGATTTTCACTCGGCCAACAAGCCTAGGTGAATTCAGATTGAATTCAGATGACTGTATGAAAGATTGAAAAGATTATTATTTACTCTGGCGACTGTCCAAGCAATATTGCACGCATTCATTGAATACTATTATCCACAAGAGCTAGAGACTAATTTACCATTTGTCGTGCATTGTACTCACTTTCCGTTAAAGGCCCTTGTAATGAATATTAATAAAGCTCAAGGACGAGTGTTTCAAAGATTCGGGTTCTCTATAAATGCTGAATCTGTCACAATCGACTAGCCGTATGTAACATTTTCATGTGACAAGCCTTTGAAGGAGAGAAAAAAAAAAAAAAAAAAATTCACACTACCTTCCTGTCGGTGAAGTTGCGCTTCGAAATAGTGTTTGTGTGAGTGCTTAATGTATTTGTGTTCTGACTAAAATAAATGCAAATTATGAACCCTTTCAGACAGAGAGTAGTTGAACAAAGACTGAACCTTTAGTAAATATAAAAGGTACTGAAGGTAATAAGGTCCTTTTCAAGTACAACGTATGTTTAATCTAGGCTTATCGAGTTGTATATGTTGCGATATCTAAACGGATAATTCTAGACGGTAAGTACTACTGGTACTGAGCGGTTGGTTGTTTCTGAGAAGCTGAAAAAAAGAAAAAAAAAAGAATGAATTTAAAGATAATTTTACTATAGTAAATAACTTTACTATAGTAAAATTATACTTAACTATACTAAATGTTGAATGTATAAAGCATTGAAATACATTCAATACGTAATTAATAATTTCGTTTACTAATTAAGTGATTCAAAGAGAGAAAGAATAAAAAATCGGAATGAGGTCCACTGAAAATAGCATTTTGTACTAATTAGATGCACTACTAAATGTTGCTGTTGGAAAGAGAGATAGCCATTCTTCCTGACTTTTTGTGCACAGTAAATATTTCTGCAGCAGATAATGATATTTCGATTTTCTTGTAGGCTTTTTATTTTTTTATTTTTTTAATGCTAGTACTTAGTTATAGTTATATCGATCAGCAAGCGTTGCGAACATGAAAATACACTGGAAAATGTGATACATGGTGAGATCCGTTTCCAAGAAAATTAATATATAATGATAGACTCGGTAATTGCTGCATTCAGAACAAATAATATTCTTACCGTGTATTTATACCACAAATTATGACCATACAGTTTTTTTTTTTCTTTTTTCAGTAGATATTTCCACTGAAAGAAAAAACATTAAGTAATTACATTAAGTAATTATTTACTTAATGTAATTTATTTACTTAATGTCCAATATTTAAGAAATTAACGTATACAATATTTTTCTAAGCCATGTTTTTCATGAAAATGGCATGCTCTTTATGTATCCTTTAAACAGTATTTATTATTATTGTTTAAAAAATTATATATTATATATACTGTTTCAGAAAAATACATTTCTGTTGCATACCTTTTCTTTTCATTAAATAAATTTTACAAATAATGATTGTAATCCTGATTGGCCGAGTGATTAACGTACCCGGTCTCTAACCAACAGGATGCGCATTCGAATCCCGTCCTGGGAGCGATAATCTTTAGGTAGGAGATGAATTTCAATGCCTCACGTGAGACCACCTACTTAATGAAAGGCCTGTAATAGCTTGTAAAGTTAATGTTCCTACAAAAGAAAGCCAATTTACAGATTGGCTTTTATATTAGTTTTAGGACTAATGTTAAGATACACCAAAGATTAGTGAATAAAAATGGATGCATCACTTATATAAATCATATAATAACAATAAGACCAACATTAGTCATTTACATCATTTTTCTTTTTTTTTTTTTTTAATGCATACGTTTCTAAAGTTGTATTCTCAAGTTACATATTCACATCACAATGTTACCAAAGTGCGAATAACTAGAATAATAACATTATGTTATTAGTAAACTTACGTTTGAATCTTGTATGAATAACTAGAATGGTAATATGTTAGTAAACTTATGTTGGAATTTCAAATGAATCTTTTTTTTTTATTAGTTAAACTTTAAATATTACCTACCTGGGTTTTCGTAGTTAAATTTTGTAACTAATTAAGTTGTTTAAAATATGTTTATAACTCGCAATTAACGGCTCTTATTTATATACGTACTCGTATACTTTTGAAATTCAGGTTTTGGATTCCCACTTGTATATTCTCTGGCTAGCGAACATTTTAACTTAAATATATGTTTATTTAAATTACATTCACGAATAAATGTCAAAGAGAGAAATAACTTCGAATAACGTACATTGTGCTACACGGCCAAACGCTACAATGGGAAGTGCTACACTTGCCATTGTAGCGATTGCAGGCCGTCTGGTGGTCGGCGTGAATTTACAAAATTTCAAAGTGGATTTGAGTCCCACTATGGCATGTTTTGTTCTGTAAGTTTATATACAGTATTTTATTTTGCTCGGTGAGGAAAAAAATAATTCAAATTTTTTTTATGAAATAGTTTTTTTTTTCATTGCATGTATGTAATTTGATTTCAGATATCCCTCGATAGTATCCTAACAGTGAATAATTATGGAAGCTACACCATTTTTTATTCTGTCAACTATTAGAGCTACCATTATTTCACGGACAGGTCTTCAATAACAGGTTTCTCTTAAAATTTGAGTGCATAAGGTTTAATAAGGTTTAATAATACATTACAACTTCTGAAATCATTGCTACAATGTAGTATAACTCAAAAGATTAAATGCAAATTAGTTTTAATTCGCATTCACATATAGTACAGTCCTAAATGCAAGTTGCAAAGGGATTTACATGACTACGGTTATTCTAGTATACTTTTGAAACCATCATGGTATATCTGCATGCGAAGTTAGGAAACGGTGATGAAAGAATGGATAGAAGAACTTATCAAATACCTTACTGAGGAGGTCATAAGTTGAGATAAAGGGAGGGGAGAGGGGGGGAGGAAAGTTATATCTGATGTAACAGTGGCAATAGCTTTTGCCACTCTTATAGCAGCATGCCCTACAAGAGTGGCTTATTCCCTGTGCTAAATGCTATTTCAAGTAGCGTTAGGCTTAATGTCTGTTTTTGGCAAATAAGTTTTGCAATGGTGTCACTGATTGCCCATTCACTGAGGCCCTGCTACTCAATTATGGTATGGAATTTTTTTATCACCAGCAAGTTAATTTGTTGAAAATGGTACTTTCACCACAGGGACAAAAACACTTATACTTGTTAACTGAAACCTATCTAACAGATAATATCGATTATCTAGAATGAGGATATGAGGGAATGGGAAGTGAAAGTATTAAAAGCATATCCACCTAAGCCCAGAATTATGGAACATATTTTTAAGATTTCTTCAATTAGTTCAAGTTTCCTTAAAGATTTCTTAAACCTCTTCAAAAAAGCAAGTTTGAAGGATTGGCAATCAACAACACCCCCGACATAAAATTTACCGTTGAACCATAGAAAAATGGTTCATTCCCTTTCCTGGAGATGAAACTAACCAGAGGTATTCTGTAAAGCTAAAAACCTCTGTGTACTGGTAACCAACCAACCAACCAACACAAATAGATGCCTTTGGGCCGATTCGCTTGTCAAAATTTTTATTAATGAAGGATGGCAATGAGGTGGCCAATAAACTCCATTTCCTTACTAATATTCTACAAAATGAATATGACAAACTAACCATCTCCAAACATCGACAAAAATACCAGAGAGTCGAGGCCATAGTGAAGATACGTGCTGTCTTCAACCCACCCGAATGATGATCTAGCCCAAAAACTTAAAATATTTTGGAAAGCTTTCGGAATCCTACGCCATTGCTACAAAAATGAAATACATAAAAAAACAGCTTGAAGAAAACAAAAACCTAAAAATTGTGTTAAAATGCAGATATTTAAATCCTAGTTTTGAACATTTTTTATTGCTACAAAGTGATGATTTAATTATTTCTCAAGAAGTACGCACTCGTGCACAACTACAGGCACATAAAAAGAGCTATTTTAAATTAGAGGAATCCTGTTTAATACCCTATTTGTTAACATTCGTGATATTTGTGTTCTCTACAAACAGCTTCTTATGCAATTTTGTACGCCTGAAGGACTCCTTTGTAGTAATGACCAACCTAGTCATGTTCATATAAATACACAGCAGGATATTTAGTTGTTGTTGTTGATGTTTCCTTCCGGCTTTAGTCACATAAAATATTCCCCATGTCTGTATGCCTACAGAGTTTACATTCCGACAATGGCTAACATTTCTAGCATTGGCAATCCTATACATTTTGTTCCGGTTAAGTTTTAGCATATGCATTGACCAACACAAGTAAGATTTCGGAAGAAAATAGCTACTACTATTGCTTATTTATAGATACATTCTTATTCAATAATAATTACTCAGCATAAATCTTGCAACTTCCATGTGCGATAAAAGAAAAAAAAATTCTTGGTAATCTCTGTTCTTATTTTTAAATGAATAAAGATTATAAAACAGTGAATGGAATTTACATTGTTTTCCTTATAATCACGATTGTTGTGAGAAGTATCTCAAGTGTCCCTGCTGTCGCTCAACTCCCCCCCCCCCCAATCTCTTCCAATCAGCAAATGAGCTTTTTCACTATCTCTTTATCTGGGTGAAACGACTTCATATTTATTATTATGGTATGTAACGTATAAGTGATCAGATATCTGTTATAAGCAAAAAATATTGCTTTTTTCAATTGCTGTATGTTACGTTAGTTCTTGTGTGAGAGCAAGCACGTGTGAATGTCCAGACAGATGTCCATCACGTGAGAAAAAGTGGTTTTAACTGCTCTCACATCTTGCACAGTGTGTAAGTATAACTGTTATACAAATAACAGTTATACAAATGTAACTGTTATACAAATAACAGTTACACCTCCCAAATCCAGGTTTCACATGTGTGGATGCTATTGTCATTCTGTTGGCGCTATAAATAAATACATAAATAAATAACTATTCTTTCCTAGTGTTTCTAGACTCCAACCCTTGCCATTTGTTACTGTAGATCACTTCAGATGAAGCCATGACTAGGAAAAATATAAAGGGGGAGAAGCGGGCAAGTATAGTGTCTCTTTGTTATGCCTTGGCTTATCATCTAGTTTTTTTTTTTTAATAATCAAGACTATAGATATTTCTTTAAACTTTAGTTATCCTACTGTAGCAAAAACAACAAACTTATCAATAAAAGCTTCGATGACCTAAGTTATTTGGTTTTGTTTATGCTGTGCGATTTTGTTTATCATTATTGGAGGAGAAAAATACATTTTCAGTGCGTGATGTATCTCACACAATAACAACAACTGATAAAGCTGAACTATGGACTGATTTGGTCGGCTCTAAGCGCAGATATATGCAAGGTAGGATTACCAGTTGTTGAATACGAAATATTTTGTCTTTCTATTTCTTAAATTTTCGTTTTAAATCTGCGCTGAAGCGAATCATACACAATCGTGCATTATGATTGTAGTAAATTTTGAACCATTAGGACTAATGGTGAAATGTAATTATATATTCTATCATTATACATTCTCTGTACAATAATGGTTATTGCAGTATATATGCTACTTGAACATCCTCCCTAATAAAATAAATGTATTTTAGGTCAATTTTCTTGGTGAAGAAATGACTACAACTGTTCAGCTTAGAAAATCAAAATTATAAAAAATTGAAAATGTAATGAGTGCTCTTAGACTTTCAAGAGAAAAATAATATTAATTTTACTTTTTTATTTTTTAAATGTGGACTTTTTTACAACAAGCATCTTCGGTACTGTTTCGATTCTCTGCATATGCAAAGCCAAGTCATAGAAATCAAGACAAGAAAGTGTCATTTAGCATATTTTATAATACTTAAAACTGCTTTATTTTGAAGAACTTATATGTAAGTCCCGCAGACATTTTGATACCTGTCACTGTCTTTATGCCAAGAAGACACTCTTTGTACTCGGAGAACGACAAATATGAAGGCCCAGGGAAAATTTTCTGCTGCTCCCGTTATTCACGCGGAGGACCTATCAGCTAGCACACATCGAGGCAAGTTGCAGGCATCTCGAAATTGTTAGAGTGCATTGACCCTGCATGCGCCGCACTCAGGTAATTGTATGGATAAGCAACGCGCCGTGTTGGAAAAGAGAAGCAGCGGTACCTGGGATGCTGAGACAAAGAGAGAGAGACAGAGGGAAGAGGAAAGAGAGCTGTAAAATAATGATGATGACGATGACAGGAAATAGGCTGGTTACATACCGCAAGGATAAACATATTACTCATACAGAGATCCGAATGTTTTTTTTCTCTTGAACATGCATGCTTGTAAAATGAATGTGGCTGAGGAAAAGAACGTATAAAAATTCAGGCAAACGATAAAGAGAGAGAGAGAGAGAGATGATATAAGTCTGAGCTGTTAAGACTACTCTGAATAAGTAAACCATTTAACACCGACCTGAGTGCATTGCAGGCATTTAAAAGTTAATTCTTATATAATTAACTTTAGAATTGTTATTAACTTTTAAAGGAAAACAAGCGTTTATCTATAAAAATGATAATTTATCATCGCTCTCAGTTACAGTGGCCATTTTTTGTATTGGATGAAGCAAAGTGTTTAGAAACACTCAACTAAAATCTATTAGTTCATACGCTGTAATCGAATATACAGTTGTATTAAATTTTATTTGGCTTACTGAATTACAAATGATAATGTACCATCATCAATTGTCATCATCATCATCAGATTCTTCACATGTATTCTCAAGGGGTATGCTATGATAGAATTACATGATTGAGTTTGCATTATTAGTAGCTTCCTATTATTTTCTTAAAAAAATAATCTCTTTGTTTTGTAATTTGTGCCACATCGGATATCTCACAATTAATTTATAAGATATCCGATATGGCACATTCCAACATTTAGGTCTTCTAAGGCACTTTCAACTGCATCAGTCCATCTAGATCTTGATCTTCCTCTGTTTTTTTTTTTTCTTCACATCATCCAACTACCAAAACGCCTGTTTTTCTACCCTTTCATTTTTCATCATACTTTAAGTGATCATACTATCCTAGATAAGCTCTATTCGCACATTCCCGAATGTTAATAATATCAAGTTCCTTTTTAATATCTTCATTTTATTAATATGATACTATCTATTTGCTCTCCAAATTTTTCTAAGAACACTCATAGCTGTGTTTTCTAATTGTTAACGAACTGTTTTATTTCTAACCTAACTCTCAGATTTATGAGTTAAAATAGGTTTGAACGCTGTCTTATATCCCTTCTACTTTAGCGCTTTAAATTTATATCTTATTCCATAATAATGTATCCAGCTGACTTCCCACCATAGCAGCTTTATATATTCTTATTATCTATTTCAAATTTCAATTTTAATGAAATGTAATGAAATATTCCGAAAACTTTATTCTAGAGGTACAAAATGGATTTAGAAAAGGACGATCATGTATAGACCCAGCCTTCTGCCTAAAATTAATAATAGAGAAAAGAAGAGAATATAATTTAGAAACACATATTGCATTTATTGACTTTGAAAAAGCATTTGACAAAGTTAAAAGAAACATATTATTTAACATATTAAAAGAAAGACAAATACCAAATAATATCCAAAAAGCTGTCACAAGTATATATGAAAATAATCAAATACAAATAAGATTAAATCACGAGCTATCATATACAAGAGAGATAAACCAAGGGGTCCGACAGGGATGTCCCCTCTTAGCAACTCTTTTTAATATCTACTTAAATGAAATAATAATAAAATGGAGTAAACGTTTACATCAAGGAATTAAACTTTCACCTACAGTTAACTTAAACTCTCTCCTCTTTGCAGACGACCAAATAATAATTACAAATTCTGAAGATAACTTACAGAAAGCTATTTTAAATTTAAATGAGATATCCAAAGATTATGGTATGATAATATCAACGGAAAAATCAAAAACTATGGCCTTTAAAGGACAAGATCCAGCAAGAACTAAAATAGTATTAGATAACAAGATCTTAGAACAGGTGAATTCATTTAACTACCTAGGATGTATGATCACTTATGAAAATGAAACAGATATAAACATAAAAATTGCAAAATATTTAAAAATAACAGGAGTAATTAACTCTATATTTAAACCAAACCTAGTTCAAAAACAAACCAGGCTAAAATTATACAATACATTAGCCCTACCAGTCTTAATGTATGGAAGCGAAATCTGGACAATAAAACAAAAAGACAAACAAAGATTAACAACAGCAGAAATGAAGTTTATGAGAAAAACTGCAAAGTATACCCTATTTGATCACAAAATAAACGAAGATATTATGAAAGAATTAAACCAAGAACCAGTAATTGAAAAAATTAAAAAATATAAACATAAATGGATGGAACACGTTCAAAGAATGAAAACAGAAAGATTACCAAAACAAGCCTTAAAGTACAAGCCATTAGGAAAAAGAAAACCAGGACGTCCTCTTAAACGATTCAACGATGACTTCTAAGGCCGGAACAGGCCATACTAGGCCTAAATCCTTGATACGTATGATGATGATGATGATGATGATGAAAGTTCAATTTTCCATCTTCACTAAAAATTGAATTTAAATAGTCGAAGTATTTTACATGTAATACAGTTTATGTACAGAACGAGATAAAATACTTCGGCTATTAAGTATAGTTTTTAGTAAAGCAGCTTTCAACTATTTTCATTGGAAAATGCAGTTCTCGGGTTCATGCTCGTTTCCATAGTTTGGCCTTTATTTCTGATTGCATACCAAACTTGAATAGTTGTTTGTTATAACAAACAATTATTCAGTTTAGTTTAAGATAGACTACACTATATATATTATAAATTGCATATTGCTTTGAATAATATTCATTTATACCATATAACTGTAGGATTTTTGAAGTTTTTCTCTTGGCGTCATATCATATGCCTTTTCCAGATCAAAACAGAAATGCAGGTGCTTCTTATATTTCCATGGTTTCCTTGCTATCCATCTCAAAGTGAAAATCTGATCTTGACAACCTTATTTGGCCCACGCCCAGCTTATTCTTCTCAAAGTTTCCTCTTTTACAGTTTTTCTTGGTTTCCTCTAAGTGTGCTTATAAAACTTAGTAGGAAAATTCCTCTATAATTCTCACATTCAGTTTTATTTCCCTTTTAACAGATGGGAAACTACTAGAATTCGACCCTCTGACCTGAATTTCTGAATTATGCAGTGCAGCCGCCATAAAACTTTTATAGCCATTATATTTGAGCATATTTGGTAGAATATCTTCTACTCCAGTCTGCCTTTTCACTATTCTGGCTTCTGATGGCCTTCTCCACCTCAAGGACTGTCACGCATTCCTGACTGCATTCCTCTGGAATATTTCCGCCAGAGTTCTGTTACTGTCACTGCTTGTCTCATTTAATAATTTGTTCAATTGATTACTTACAGATATCTAGAATATCGTTTTTCTTCAGTTTTCATGCCACCTTTATCAACTCTGATTCATTTTACAATATTCTTTCTTCCATTTCTAAGTTCTTCCATTAGCCTCCAGAGCATTTTACCACATTTCTGATATTTATCTCTTATATTCTTACCAAAGTCTTGCTAGGATTTTTGTTTCGTTACTTTTACACATACCATAGCTGTCTTACATTTTTCTCTGTATTCTCTTTGAACACAAGTTGGCTTCTTTGCTAGGAATTTTTGATTCAATTTCTTCTTTTCTCGGATTTCCCCTTAACTTCTTATACCTTCATTCAGGGATTGGTTCTTTTTCAAACTCTTTCATTTCCTCCTCCAGCAATATATTTAAGTTTGTGTCTATTGTTCGCCTTCGAGAGAGGGCTTGACTCAGATTCTTTTTTAAAACTTTCCGTCGGAAACTCGAGAGAGGGCTTGACTCAGATTCTTTTTTAAAACTTTCTGCACATATTTTTTTATTCAATATGATATTCTTTATTACACAGCTTAAAAACTGAATGGTGATCATTTCCTATTTCAAATTCTCTGTATACTCTTGTGTTCTGAGAAAATGTGAAGATGTCGCTGTCAACAATAACATAGTCAATAAAACATTTCTTGCGTGTTGAACATCTTTATGTTGGAAATGGTGTTCTTAATGACTAATGCATGTCCTGAACAGAAATCCAGCAGATACTTATCATTTGCTCTTTTCTCCGAATTTTCTCAAAACATATACTGTACGTCAAGAGATGCGAGACCCTTCGACACTTCTGCGCATGTCAGAAGAAGGATAATCCATTACGATATTAGGGTGATCAATGCGTTTCGTGGGATGAGTGTTTATTATTATACGTCGGAAAATCAACTGTTCTTTTATGAAAATTCTAGCTCTTAAAGTAGTGCCTATTTTGCTTGTGCAACCGTTGGAAAATTTACATATAAAGCACGTGATTTCGCGTGTTGGTGACCAATTCGTACATCCTTTATTTTTTTTCTTCCCTTCAGCATGAATTGACTATTCTTGGCACATTGCCAAACTCGGTTCTATGAAGTGTGGGCGTACAATATATTCATTTGGTATTCATTTCCTGTTCTGCTGTTTAGATCTCCAACAAAAACGATCTTTTCCTGCTTTTTTTTTTTTCAACTGCTTTCTGTGAGGACTCGAAAAATTCTTCCATTTTCTCAATAGATCTAGAACTTTCTGTTGGGCCTTACGCACCAATAATTCGCATTATTCAATTTTTTCATTCTGATATTTGTCCACATCACTATAATTGAAATTGTTTACCATTCAAGAATTTATCTTTGAGTTTAGGATTTTGACTACTATAGCTATTTTTCCCCTTTCCCTGCCTCACTCTTATCTGGACGTAATCTTATAGTTATTATTTAGCGGTATTTCACCTGTTTTAATCTTTATAGGTTCAGTGATATTCCAATTATGTCACATTGATACGTCTTTGTTTTCTTCGGCGAATTCCATTTATTTTCATGAGATACTTTGATGGTTTCGATGTTCAATTCTGCTGACGGTGAATTTGTCTTAATAGTTTTATACTGCCCACCCACCATCCTCCCGGACCCCTTACAAAATCAGTGGGGAGCCTTCTTTAACCGAATTGCTTAAACTAGCGATCTTGTTTAATTCAGCTGGGATGACATTTCATCACACTGTATCATGGCGTTTGTTGCTGTTTAAATTGATACAAAATTCGCTTGAATCGGCTAAGTTCAATTGCCAATCTTATTACGGAAATAAGGGTACATAATAACATGACACACCACGAGAAGGTAAGGACAGAACATTGGGTTAGAAGCCCTGGTCGGTTCTTTTAATTTCTTACAGATTGTGAAAGGTTCCTCCCAGTTTTGTAGTTTTGACTCTGGTGCGATAGAAGATTATGTGTGCATATTTATGCATATATATATATATATATATATGCATATTTATTTATGTGTGTGTGTATGTACGTGTGTGCGCAGAAAAATTGGCCAGAGAACATACGAAATTAATACCCATAATAAACTGTGCAGATGGGATTAATTGCTCCTTCATAACAGTCATGAGGGTTATAAGAAGGCCAGATTTTTGGCATGACAGGTCATTGAACTTACCATTTCAAAGGGAGAAGGTGATGTTTCTTTATTTACAAAAGTGCCAAAGTAAATTTATTGTTAATTTAAAATTAGGTGCCACTGATATCGTTCTATTACCAAAAGACTTCGTCGGGTGAAAACATCGGGAGTTGTTCAAAACTGTTCTGTTTCTGATGACTGCTGGCATTGTTGAACTCTAGGACTTGCTCACCCAGTAGCAGAATCATAGCTAGCTAGCGATTAGAACTAAAGTTTACTTTCAGATGGCTAAAACTAAACAGGATTATTTCTGTTTCTGTGGATTGTTATTGTTTCACATTAGTGGTAGAGCTAGTGTAAGATCTCGGATACATCCAACTTAACTTCGTATTTTGCAGACCGGTAATTGTTAGTGATACTTTAAGGGGCTTTCTTTTGGTTTTACAGATCAACCAAGGATTTGGTTTGGTAACGAGTATGAATGTGGTTCGACAGATAAAGATATCCCCTTATTTCTTTGAGTAGTTATTTCTTGTAGACATCTATTTCTATGGGATTTCCTAAATATAATACAAGTTTGACCTGACAAATTACAGATACGCAAAAACGCCATAAAACAGTGCATAGAAGATCACGTGACACAGCTCGATAACCTCGACATATTCAGATAGTGAGGAATGAAATTATACGTAATTGTAACCATCTTAAAGAGTAACCTATCAGACGGTTACTCAGCTATAATTACACTATTGTATGAACACCTTAATCAAGTTTAACAATGCCGGCATTACAAGGTTTTTGTAATATTCTTTGCTGCAATAAAAGTCGCTATGTTTGTAATGTTTATGTTTTGTTTTTATATTTGTATTTCTCTGAACATTGTCTCTCTATCAGAGGAAATAGCCCAACGAGTTCTGATGAGAGGAAGAAATTACCAGTGCTAATAAAATCACGGAAAGTTATTTCTCTGATTAAATTTCTTAATCAAATACATAAACTTTAAATTATAACTGATTTCATCGTGTTCAAACATAAACCAAACACTGTCTTTTTGGAAATGTTAAAGACAAAAACCTATATTGGCGATTCATATTATAAAATTAATGAAATATTAAATAATAGAATATAAAACTCAACCATTCTTATACAAACAAGACAAAATCAAGAACCTCAGGGTTTATAAAAAAATTAGTAATGCAAACTATAAGGATACAATAAAAGATAAGTGAAAGCTGCAAGTACTGTAAGAAATTAAATATACCATCATTTAAAAGAAAGTAAAAACAGATCACAAGGATTTTAAAATGCCAAGATATTATTTTAAAAAAAGTAGTTTAAAAATGACTTAATTAGAAATATTCCTCCGTCGTGTCGTCCTAGACATGAAGAAAAATATTATTAATTAATAGCAGTAAAGCAGACTTAAATGAAGACAGAAGATTAGCTAATAAATGTGATAATGATTTTGCCACATTCAGTGAGACCTTTTGTTAATACCAAATGAGTCAATGACACTTCTAAAAGAATTGATTACTTAACTTATATATCTCTTCTACACACCTGTGAACATGAAATTAGCAATTTTATTTTTAGCCTAAAAACATTTCGAACTTGGAATAATGGCGTTTACGTTAATATTGTCTTACGATAGTTTTACTTTAAATTTTTAACACAACGCTGATGATTGAAGTTAATTCCGATGGAATTAACTTCAATCATCAGCGTTGTGTTAAAATTTGAAGTTAATTCCATTGGAATTAACTTCAATCATCTCTAGCAGCTGTATGGATTTATAGAAAGCCTTTTAGACGGTATCCTACCATTCGATTTTTATAAGGAAACTGGAAGCGATAAGAATTCGAGGTACTGCCCATAAGATATTTAAAATTTATTAAATATGGTTAACAGAACTTTGTGCAAAGTCACGATTTTCTCTTGTCATAGTGTCAGTACTAGTTAAGAATCTGCTGGATCAATGGCAGTTGATTTCAGAGTTATAGCTTGGGCATTAAGAAATAGTACATTGTAATTGTGTGATTATCGGGTCCTCTTTGAGGTCCACTCCATCAGAAATGGCAGCCTTTCAGATAATAGCGTATGCATGAGATTTTACCTCACATTGGGTAAAAAAAACATCAGAAATCTCGATACGTTACAATTTGCTTAGACACAATGAACTGCGCGCAAAGGTATCATTTGGTTTCGAAATCCAAAAGTAATGTAATATCTTTTATTTAATTAATTTATTTCTTTGATAGGCATATCAAAGAAACTTTCTTTACTTTCTTGACCTGGAATATTTTGCTATTCGTTTTCTTGGTTTGCTGTAGGACCGTTTCTAATTAAAAAAAAAAAATATTTACCCAGTTGGAAGTAGGGTCGCTTCGTGATCAAATAGTTTAAAGGCTTTCAGGAATTACCTCTGTATCAAAAAGAAAAAAAAAATCGAAATAAGACATTCCGTTTACTATTTTCATGACGTTTTTTGAAAAAACTTTGAAAAATGTTGCACCCCGAGGAGCAGCTAACGGTTACGTCCTTTATTTATAAATATATTAGATATTTTTTTTCTGTAGTTTAAACTTTTCTAGTATGCCGCTGAACGAATGTTAGGTGCACTCATGAGATGTTGTGCGTGGGAAGAACTACAAATGCTTTTGAGACTACTTCAAAAATTTATACGGTAAATTTTAGAAATTAATGGTGTCCAGCAAGTACAGTAAAAACAGAAAGAAAGTACAGAAAGTAAAAAAAAAAAAAAAAATATATATATATATGTAGAAAGTTTTTTAATTTGGGTATGCTATGTTAAAAATTCCAAGCAATTTCATAAGCTAGGTTTTAATCCTTTTTTTCTCAAGTAAGCAAATAGACAAGTAAGTCAAGTTTTCGCCTGCACGTAGTGCAAGTCTGAGGCAACTAGTGGTAAAGGTGGAGTAAGATCCGATCACTCTCCTTAATATTTTCCCCTAATGCAAACACATCCCCTTGCGGAGATGTATGATGCTATGCATTAAAGGCAAGAGCCAGTACCCAGACCGGCTTCGACCTTTATTGAGGTCTCATCAGTGGGAGCCAGACCATAAAAATGCCAAGGGTGAAGTAATGCAGAGCTTATAAATTTTACCTAAACAAGTTGCCACAAGGTGCTTTTACCTTATTAAATAAAAACCTCCGGATGAGAGTAAGATGTAGAAAGTTTTTTTTTTTTAAACTTGGGTATACTATGTTAAAGATCGGAGCTTACTTCACCTTTACTACGAGTTACCTCAGACTTGCACTACGTGCAGGCGCAAACTTGACTTGTCTGTTTACTTACTTGGGAAAAAAGGATTAAAACCTAGCTTATAAAATTGCTTGGTATTTTTAATATATATATATATATATATATATATATATATATATATATATATATATATATATATATATATATATATATATATATATGCACGAATTAAAGTGTAGGTTTGAATTAATGACTTGGCAGCAATATTAAACAAAGATCTTGCTTCATTTATCTAAAAAATATTACTGCCAATCGTGTGATAAAAATCTGCACAATATTGAAAAGTTTTAAATCTCTTTCTGGTAGGTTAAATTTGTAATAGTCATATTTAAGGTTTTTAATTGAACGGTCTTTATAATTATTATTATTATTATTATTATTAGTTAGTCGGTGCAAATACAGTACTTGCTCTGTTGGTTGCGAAGCACTAGCACCACGTTAATATTAAAAAAAAAAAACACTTCCTCAGCTTATGGTAGTCACTTGTAGAGTTGAATCAAAAAAACTTAGACAGTAATCATCATCAATAATAAGCGAGTGGTTTTGACCGAAGCCGATAACTGTCTGTTATGAAAAAGAAAGTGCAAATTAACCGACAAAAAAAAACAAAAAATTCTTAAATTTTCTGAAGAGAAAAAATTTGCGGTAAGCTGAAAGAGTTTGCACTGACATGACATCAATCTGCTTTTTTTGCTTTGAAGAATCTAGTTATTCCAGTTATTCAATATCGTGGATTCTTAGTAATCCCAAGTATTAAAAAGTTGTTTTTCTTTAGAGGCAATATATCCGAGCATTATCTTGGAGTCGAGCACTTCTGCTTGTGCCTTTATGTTGCTACTCCCTTGTTAGCACTATCTTCGGGTTGCCATGCATTAAGCATACTGCATTTTCTCGACCTCTATTTGCCTCAGTGAAAGGGCCACGTATCCTTTTTTTGAAAAAAAGAAAAAAAGATTGTAAACGTGAAATGAAAATCGCTTCTACATTAATGAATAAATAACACTTCACTACCATCCCTTGGATTGAAATCCTTCGTTTTCTGTTCTTTTGTTAACAAGTTCCATTTCTGTTGAAAACGGCACACTTGACCTTCTAACACTCACATATAAAATTTCTGCAATTTTGGGATGTTTTCTTTACTTGCTATAAAAAGCTTTCGGTCGTCTATCACTGTTTTACAGCAACAATTCTTTTTCTTTGTTATTACATGCAGCTTTTACACATCGTTTCTTATAGTGCAATTTCCAATCATTTTTGCTTCGTTATTTTTCATTTTCTCAATAATGGTGGGAGATTGCAAACGAGTGGATCTTCGTGGGTATGCTGAGCCGATCATGTATGAAGAATTTACAGACGAAGATTTTAGTACACTGGAGGGGCGTGGGTGCGCCGAAAGAAGTGTGCTAATAGTGGGAGGGGGGAAAAAAAGTGAAAGTCACGAATAACCCACGCACCCTAATTTTTGGTTCATTAAAAAAAAAAAAAGGAATAGTTATGTTTTGTCATAGTTTCATTTTTATTGTCATCACTTGAACTATTCGAATATTAACTAAATAACTGAGTAAAATATATTAACTTGGATAGCATTTCAACCGATTATTGAATCCTGTATTCGAATATTCTTCCTGTTTCCTTTTAGTGCACAAGTTTAAGCAACTCATTTCACTAAACTTCTTGTTATTTCGAAGTCATCCAAATGATTGTTAATTATTATTCAACATTTTTTACTTTCTAGCTTTTACTGCATCATTATTAGTCCATTTTTGACAATACAAATTTCTAATTATTTACATAAAATTTTAATAAACTAAAAATATAAACAAATGGCCTCGTGAATGACAAAAAAAAAGCAAGTAATGATTTTATTAAGTAATGATTTTATTATTTTTTTTAAAGTGCCAACAGCACTTTAAAAAAAATGACATCACACAACAGCTTTCGATAACGAGAGATTCTCGTGTTTATGCTGCAGGGATATTTATGCTGCAGGGATATTGAACATGCTGTTCAATGCTACGTATGCCTGTAATTTCAGCTTATCGGTTAGTGTTTTCAGTTGTAGTGGGCCCCTTCGTGTAGGCTGTTGGAATTTTGTTTGTACTAGCAAAAATTAGTGCTCTCTCTCTCTCTGGCTATGAAGGGATAGGATACTACCCAAGCTATTATCATCACTCGACTATTAATATTCAGAGGAATCTTATGCTTTGAATTCTGCCGAAGGCCAACAATAACCCATACCAACAAAGGTGCGAGGTGTCTCAGATCACTAGCGCCATCTAAGCGATACATATATTCTTTGTGCAGGAATGTTTAAAAAAATCGTTTTTCGTAATAAATATTTATTTTCCTTGCAAGTGTATTGTTTTTATTTTTTAATATCTATAAAAAAATTTATGAGCGAGAAGTTTCACAGAATACTATACTTGGAGAAACTAATGGATCACTGTAGGTGCATATTCCGGTGAATGACTTGATTTTGATAATGGAAAGTATTATAGCAGGTTTTACAATGCTGACCAAAACGCCTTTCTTAAATGTTTAGTCGATGTCAACAACAATAACAGAATAATATGGTATTTACAAGCCCTCTGCACAATCTGTCAAGTATCTTTGGCCTTCGTAACCATAATTTTAGGATCAAGCGTTAGTCTTATGCTTAAATATATATTTTTATTTACACGTAAATTGGTGCTTTCTTCTGGCTCGTTTCTCTGGTTGAGGGATGAAAAATCCAAGTTTCCGGGAGGAAAATCCTATCACCTCCTTAGGAGACCGGCTAACACACCCTCGATTTGTAAAACTTGATAAAGATTTTTATCGCGTCTTAGGATTCCAACTCAGGCTTTCCACCCAAATGGCTTCTTCGTCTAAACCGACTGAACTAAGATTCTAATGTCGAACAAAACCGTCTTTAATGTCTGTACGAAGATCTCAAGTGTATTAAGTGATAGAAATTTTTCAAAACCAAATGATAATTAATAAAAATTTCCACCTAAGCTGTATACGTACCCGGAGTATGGCGACAACCCACAAGTGCTGCGCAATTAAAAATCGCACCAGACTCTTGAGACAATGAATATAAGAGAGTCACTCCCTACTCAATACAACAATCATTAAGGTCCAAATTCTACCTGCTGTAACTCTAATTCCATGTTGAATATTATTGATCTGTCACTTTTGTTCCGCAGATATGTAAAAGGAGAATGCTTGCAAAGTTTGAAGCGTCAGATCTAATTAAGGAAAGAATTGGGAGCATCGTGAAAGTAGGAAAAGAAACAAAAACGGCCACAAAGTGTCATTTTCTTCTTCTTCTTTATTCCTTTTCTCCCCTTTTTTGTGGACATTTCTACAGATAAAATCCGTCCAAATATTTCCGCTAGATCTGTAATAGAATATTTTCTTATTTTGCTTATGTTATCCTGAGAATTACCCCATGATGGTTCAAAATTCAAAGGAAATTGTGAAAATTCTCTCCTCCACAATTATCTTTACAGATAGCAAAAGTTTAAACGGAGAAAGAGAGAGAGAGAGAGAGAGAGAGAGAGAGAGAGAGAGAGAGAGAGAGAGAGAGAGTTCTTGGTTCGAATAATTGTTTTAATTATTGAGAACGTAAATGGTTCTTGGAAATTCCAACAGGCATTTACATTCTCTAACTAAAGAGTAAAATTGCCACTAATAAAAATATGTCCATCAAGTAACCATTTTTAAATTACAGTCATCTCCCATTTTCTCAGTACTTGACTGTTTTTTTTTAATGTAAAAATTTTTAGGAGATTAATATTGCATTCATGAACACTCCCGTGAAGAACAGTGTCGTTATGAAATGAATGAAAATATTTAACAGAACCCCAGCGGTTGAAATCATTCTGCGCTGAAGGTCCTAAGAGAGCAGGGGAACTCCCAATGGCTTGATTTATGAATTTGTATTGGTGTTCCCCACTCCCCACCATTCTTTCCACAGACTGCTGCTAGAACTTTAACTGCCAGTTTGCATGTTCGGTTTTCAGTTGTTTATTTAACAGGCTTTACCATGTCCCAAAGACTGTCACCTAGCAATATCACTCAAAGATAACATGGGAATAATCAATGGTAATATTAACAAAAATAATACGAAATAATTTCTGAACTGCATCTTCAGATGGTACTGATCTAGATGAACTGTGGCACAAATCATCTTCACAATGGCGCTTACATCGAGGAGTCTATTTGAATTTTTCCACAAATTTTTTCAAGAACTTATAACCACCTCAGTATGTAAAGTTTTTACTGTGAGCTCTCCTTCATCTTGAACAAATGGAGCACATCATATTACCATTCCTATATTCAATATTTGTTTTCCATTTAGGTTTAACTAAGGACAGAAAGTATCTGAACAAAAGATACAAAGGTTTAGATTCAGGAAAGTGAAAAGAAAGAAATGGTGATAAAAGTTATTTTTTTGTGATTGTTTTATTAATTTTCATACTCACGCAGTTTATCTTTTTCAGTATAATCATGGGCCATTTGATTAATCTTTAATCAAAAGCCTGCTAACCAGGAAGTTCTATATCTTGTGGAAAGGTTTTTCTAAATATCCACAAGGGACTGGCTTGTAGCAGAGAGAAGTTGAACTTTCCTTCACCGTCAGGGCAATCACTGTAAGAGGAAGCTCTCGCGAACGCTTCCGAAAGGTTTACACCTATCGATCAGTATTTCCATACGGCAATGCTCCCACTCTCCAGGCTGTAGGTCATCTACGCGCACATTCGGCTGCATGACTACCTCGCACGATGATGGTATACACTAGGAGTGGGGTGGGAGAAAGTGTGGCCTTCAGACTGTATGCGATCATTTTAGCCTACTTGTATAAACAGACAAAAACTAATACAATCATAATGACATGATTTCAAAATTTCAAAATAAAAAAAACAATTAGTAGTTTTGTTATAAAATTTATTAAATATCGCTTCCTTGAGAGAAGATAAACAGACTGATCACGTTTATTATATATATATATATATATATATATATATATATATAGAAAGTTTTTTACTTTGGATGTATACTGTGTTAAACATACCAAGCAATTTTATAAGCTAGGTTTTAATCCTTTTTTTCCCAAGTAAGCAAACAGACAAGTAAATCAAGTTTGCGCCTGCACGTAGTGCAAGTCTGAGGCAACTCGTGGTAAAGGTGGAGTAAGATCTGATCACTTCCCTTAGTATTTTCCTCTAATGCAAAGCACATTCCCTTGCGGAGATGTATGATGCTATGCACAAAAGGCAAAAGCCACTACCCAAACCGGTTTAGACCTTTATTGAAGTCTCGTCAGTGGGAGCCAGACCTAAAAATGCCAAAGTTGAAGTAATGCTGAGCTTATAAATTTTACCTAAACAAGTTGCCACAAGATGCTTTGACATTATTAAATTAAAATCTCAGGATGAGAGTAAGATGTAGAAAGTTTTTTACCTTGGGTATATACTATGTTAAAGATACCAAGCAATTTTATAAGCTAGGTTTTAATACTTTTTTCCCAAGTAAACAAACAGACAAGTAAATCAAGTTTGCTCCCGCAAACTTGATTTACTTGTGCAAATCTGAGGCAACTCGTGGTAAAGGTGGAGTAAGCTTTGATCACTTTACTTAGTATTTCCCCCCTAATGCAAAGCACATCATTCCCTTGCGAAGATGTATGATGCTATGCACAAAAGGCAAGAGCCACTACCCAGACCCGTTTAGACTTTTATTGAGGTCTCGTCAGTGGGAGCCAGACCTAAAAATGCCAAGGTTGAAGTAATGCAGAGCTTATAAATTTTACCTAAACAAGTTGCCACAAGATGCTTTGACATTATTAAATTGCAATCTCAGGATGAGAGTAAGATGTAAAAAGTTTTTTACCTTGGGTATATACTATGTTAAAAATACCAAGCAATTTTATAAGATAAGTGATTTCTACATCTTACACTCATCCTGAGATTTTTATTTAATAAGGTCAAAGCACCTTATATATATATATATAAGGTGCTTTGACTAAAGAGTACCACCTACTCTTTTCCGAAGAATTAAAAGACATTAGAGAATTTATTTATATTTAAGTCGTAACCATCAGTTCTATCCAATAATTGGTGCATTCTCTATTAAATGCCCTCCACACATCAAAGCATAGCATCAGTTGCTATGCTTTGACACAACTATTTTTTTCCTCTCAACCACCGACAACAATTCTGTCATAAATCATGTACTTAACTTTTACAGATTAAAAGTTTAGAATTAATTTTTCAGCTTCTCTCTCTTTAAAAAATAAAATAAATAAATAAGAGCGACATGTCAGGAATTTCTGGTTTCTCCTTGGAATCAAGTTTCTATTGTTTTGCAACTATCGAAAAGAATTCTGTCCTTCGAAAGTAAGATATTGGTATAATGAAATTCAAAGCTAATCCTCTTAATACGTTCGCACGGATCTATGTTTCACGCGTGTTGTGCATCTGTCAGTAGATCAGTTAAGTTTATTTGTAACATGTCCCTTCTGCTTCGGGCAACCAAGCACATTTCTACACATTCAGCGATGTGTATGAAAACTCAACTTAGTTTTTTTTTCAGTAGAATTTTCGTATAAATCTATCTGTGAACTATATTCATGATATGTCTACACGTTTTGAAATTTAAAAACACAAACAGTTATGTAGAATTTCTCTTAATGATCGATGAATTATACAAATGGAAAGCTTTGCCCTTTTAACACAACTCTTTTTTCTCTACAATGCACATATAACGATTCGTTGTATGCCCGACAGATAGTAAACCGGAAGTACGAGACGATTTGTCACATCCCTCGATAATAGAATCTCTATCGAGTTCTATTCTTTTCTATCCCAATCAGAAATGGATAGCCATAAAAATATTCTAGAAAATCGGAGTAGTGCGAGTCGGTAAAATGATATGAAATAACTATAATGTGGTGTGGGACGATAACCAAGGAATTTGGTGGGATCATTTAGGAATCATCAAGGAATTTGGTGGGATTTAAACCTGAAATTAAATTATTAATAAAGTCGTAAAGTACAGTGGAAGAGCATGGACTGAATGAAAGAATATGATTGGCATATCGGCTGAAACATCTTATCCCTTCTGCTATTGTTTCATACTCTACACAGACACATTTGTCCATCTCTCTTACAGATGGTATAAAATAAGCAGTGGAAATTTTAGTCGTAATGATGGGCTTAATGTTAATAGTGCAAAACTTCTGCATCCCAGAAATGCTAAAAGCTACCGCATTCAGTCAAGAAAAAATCCTCTTCCAGTGTGGTCTAACAAACATCGATATTCTGTTATTACTCTTATAGAAATTTCTATACCTTACTCTATTTGTTCGTTTTTTTTGTGACACTGAAATGATCTGTAACCCATTCAAAATACTGATATTCTCATGGCATATTTACCTTTGTGATAACATGGAAATCATAGTTACATTTAAACCAACTTTTAGATGTGTTTCGCATCTAAAAGTATGCCTGTCGATGAATTCACACATGTCGCTTTGACTGGACAAATTTTGATGAAATTTCTTATCAAGGAAGGATTTCTGCTAAAGTTATCGATTGATTCCATTTTGATTTACATCCCTTTTAGCACAATCAAACAAGAGAATTTGACACCAAATGAAATTAAACGAGACAAGTGACAACAAATAACGTTGTATACACTGTAGGTTTATACACCGTTATTTGTTTTATTGATTTATTTCATTTAATGTGCTCATTAATTCAAAAGCACAATAGCCTTACATAGTTTTAACACTGAAAAAAAATCTATTGCTGTTCATATATATTTGCATATATGCTGCGCATATACTGGTGATACATTAATATCAAATAGGATGATATGAGGTCGGGTAACTATTTCAGAAAAAAAAACAAAAAAAAACTGATCCATTATTGACAAACTGATTTGTTTTAAGGGATGTTCACTGTTGCGAAACTCCACATAGGTAGGTATGTCGCAAGATGCAAACATTGCTTTGTTAGTCTGAAAACAGCCTTACGAACAACCTTTTATCGTAAGCATCTCATCGTATCGTATTTCGTTTTTCATGATATTTTTTCCTTAGCGAAATCCCAAACTACCGAGCATCTAGATTCATTATAAACTATTCACTTCCATCACAAATATACTAATGGAAATTCAGAACAAATAATAAACTATTAATAGTTTATCTACTTAAGTGGCTTAAAAATAGTATAATATTTTGTCTGCAGAGTAGGCTTCTGGACTGATCTTCCTTTATGTTTCATCATTCGCAGTAGCGGTTTGTTATATTCCTATCGCAAACATAGCACGTCAATTTGCATAAAAAAGCTGTATTTATATCTCCAACCTCATGAACTTTCTAACACGAATATTTTCCCAAAAGAAGTAGATTCGGGACAAATATTTTGAAGGAGAAGTTTATGAATTAATATTGGCCACTCTAATAATTAAAAATAAAAGAAGTTACAATGCCGACAGCTTTGTACCCCTGTAAATATATCTTCAGTGTATAGCTCTGTTGTACAAGTGGAAATCGCCCTTTCTTCAAATACAGTGTTATAATAATAATAATAATAATAATAATACATCACAGACATTAATATTCGGGATCTTTTGTATGATCAGAAACCTGAAGAAGTTGACAGACTTATTTATGCTAATACTTGATTAATGCTTCTGAAGTTCCTTGTCATTTGTACAAAGGCTTTTGGTTAAATCTGGCGTTGGCATAGTGGATAGCATCTTGACTACCTAACCTGTGGGTTCAAATGCTCTTTGTCATAGATATTTATTAATGCCTTGAGGTGGTGGTGGAGGATTTTATTCGCCCATTGTGAGATCGCAAACATGCTTATTGGAAGCATAAGTTTTTTAGTCTAGCCACAATACTGATGTGTTATAAGTTTCTTGTTATGGTATAGTATGTCGCATATATAATTAAAACTGAGTTAACCATAGACGGGATCGCTTTTTTGTTCATATTTAATAAAAAAATATATATAAAGAAATGCATAAAAGAGAAAGTTCCTAAAAACTCTTCCTCCTTTTTTTATATATATATTATTTACCTGAATATAGGAGAATTTTAAATAGCAAACTAATGAAATACTCCGAAAACTTTATTTTAGAAGTACAACAGAATGGATTTAGAAAAGGACGATCATGTATAGACCCGGCCTTTTGCCTAAAATTAATCCTAGAGAAAAGAAGACAATACAATTTAGAAACATATTACATTTATTGACTTTGAAAAAGCATTTGACAAAGATAAAAAGAAACATTTTATTTAACATATTAAAACAAATACAAATACCAAATAATATCCTAAAAGTTATCACAAGTATATATGAAAATAATCAAATACAAATAAGATTAAATCATGAGCTATCATATACGAGAGAGATAAACCAAGGGGTCCGACAGGGATTCCCCCTCTCAGCAACTCTTTTTAATATTTACTTAGATGAAATAATAATAAAATGGAATAAAAATTTCCATCAAGGTATTAAACTTTCTTCTACTGTGAACTTAAATACTCTCCTTTTTGCCGACGACCAAATAATAATTACAAATTCTAGATAACTTACAGAAAGCTATTTTAGATCTAAATGAGATAGCCAAAGATTATGGTATGATAATTTCAACAGAAAAATAAAAAAAACTATGGCCTTTAAAGGACAAGATCCAGTAAGAACTAAGATAGTAATAGATAACAAGATTTTAGAACAGGTGAATTCATTTAACTACCTAGGATGTATGATCACTTATGATAATGAAAAAGATGTAAACGTAAAAATTGCAAAATATTTAAAAATAACAGGTGTAATTAACCAAACCTAGTTCAAAAACAAACCAGACTACAAGTATACAATACATTGCCCTACCAGTCTTATTGTATGGAAGTGAAATCTGTACAATAAAAAAAAGACAAACAAAGATTAACAACAGCAGAAATGAAGTTTATGAGAAAAACTGCAAAGTATACTTTATTTGATCACAAAAGAAACGAAGAAATTATGAAAGAATTAAACTAAGAATCAGTAATAGAAAAAATTAAAAAATATAAACATAAATGGATAGAACACGTTCAACGAATGAAAATAGAAAGATTACCAAAACAAGCCTTAAAGTACAAGCCATTAGGAAAAACAAAACCAGGACGTCCTCTTAAACGATTCAACGATGCCGGAACCATCATCATGCTTATCAAGGATTTAGGCCTAGCAAGGCGGGAACAGGCCATGCTAGGCCTAAATCCTTGATAAGCATGATGATGATGATGATGATGATGAATTAACCTGGATTATTTGCAATTATCTCGAAGGGACTATGGCCAACGGACATCGTGTACAATGTCCGTCAATACATTGCATTTCTACTTAGAGGGAAAAAAATCACCAGTATTTGGGATTTTTAAACTCGTTACTGTTCTAAGATTTCGCATGCTACAAGCTCATGAATTGCCGCTTACTATCACTGGGCTTACAGTATTGGATCCAAACTTATCTAGCGGAAATGTAATTAAAATTCCATATTTTGAAAGACTGAGCGACTGTCTTGGGATGACAAGTTGGAATTATAAAACAATTCAAATATTTCGAGAAGATATATATTAAAACTATCTGAACCTGTATTATGTCGTAATCTCATTGATGTTTGAAAGTCATCATTTTTGTCTTGCTTTGTTTTAAATTCTAAATGCTATATATTAGTCAACATAATAATATCTAGTTATACTATCATCAGTTGGCACAAAAATTTTTACATAAAGATTTTAGCAATTGTCATCAGGCATTGCAGTTCTCAATGGAATCCCTTTCGGTCAGGAAAGTAATACTAAATAGATTTACAACCAATAATCCCATAAACCCTTGTTAGAGAACTGGGGTAACAGGAAGAAAAAACTTCATCATGTGCAATAACTTTAATATCATAGACCAATGTAAGCATATGTTTCTTTTATTATTATTCTCTTTGACCTCCACACTGCAATAAATATGTACTTAAAACTTCTGTTAAACTAATTCGGGCCATTACGTCCAGCCTGCTATTCTGTAGCCTGCATAGATAAGCACATCTACATGTTCACTTTGCAAAATAAATCAATCAATACATAAGAATTAAATAAATGTGACGACTTCAGTATCGTTCAGTTAATTCCTAAATTTGAGTATCTGCATCATATTCACGGAAGTTGATTATTTCTAGTAATTCTAGCGCACAAACCTTTAGACTTCCATCATAAAATAATGACCTTAGTTTTCCAATGATTGTTCTTGTTGCTGTACTTCGTATTACGTTCACTAAATCAATGGTCTTCTAACGGGATATACATATTTGTAAGCAATGTTCCAAAGAAGTAGCCACTAAACGTTTTATAATGGAACCTTTGTCTGTTTCTATCGAGATGCAAAATTTCAGAGCAGCATTAAGAAAATTCCATTGATAGCTTTAACGTATTTTCTACATTGCAATAACAAATTTCATGTTCGTTTGCATTAAGGACATCAGAAGTAAAAGAAATTTGCATTTCAAATGCAGATTTTAAAGAGAACAACTATTGATTTCTTTCCCCCATCAAAAGGAAGAAAATGTGCTACACTTTATTTTCCTCAAACCATGTCATCACATTTCTTGAAGCATAGAACACGGTGTCTTATATTATCACTTATAACTAGGTTTTCCGAAGAACCGCCATAACACAGGGTGCAGAATTAATGTAATGTAAATACATTAAATTTACTTGAAGCTTTTCATAACGCATTATTGGCAGTCGGTGTTTACAGTTTGAAGGCTCTTTATAGTTTTTGTAATCACATATATAGTGCATTCTGGAATATTAACTTGTGCCTGTCACTTTAGAGTCATAATTTCAACGTATCTCCAAGTCCTTTCACAGAAATATGCCATCATTCCTTATTGTTTGTTAGCAAATATCAATTTGAATATCATATGCAGATTTTCATATCCATTAACGATATTTGTAATGCAGAATAAGACTACTATAAAGTATAAAGAGGCTGCACAATTTCGAAAGAAAAGACAACTTGGAAAGAATATACTCAGCTGAGAGACATAGCTGATCTATAGAGAGGATTTACCAATCATGAAGATAAGCAACGTATCATGGCATCAAATGTATACGATAAGTTACTTGGTTGAGAGAGTGAGAGAGAGATCTTCGAGCTTAAACGTGTTTAAGGGAAGATGAAGATAATAATTTTATAATTATCCTTGTTTCATGCGAACTTAAATTGGATATACATTGAGCAATTTTCTTCATTTTTAATAATTGAGTTAATATAACTATTTTTTTTTTTTTTTAAATCCTGGCAGAATAGATGAAGAAATTCTCAAAACGTTGACGATCTCTGATCCCGAAACAAACCTTCAAGCCAGAAAAATACATTATCGTCAACTAAACATAATAATAATTGCTGTTACTCATTAATGCAGCCTGTATGCTATCATCTCAAATAAACCAAACTATCTTTGCCTCCCCCTCCCGATCTTGTTTTGAACGACATCGGTTGTAAAGAATTCTTAACGTCTAGGAAGCTAAGATACTGATATTCATGTTTTCTGAGTGATGAATTTTGATCTGGTGTGTGTGTGTGTGTGTGTGTGTGTGTGTGTGTGTGTGTGTGTGTGTGTGTGTGTGTGTGTGTGTGTGTGTGTGTGTGTGTGTGTGTGTGTGTGTGTGTGTGTGTGTGTGTGTGTGTGTGTGTGTGTGTGTGTGTGTGTGTGCGTGCAGTTGATCATTGACCTCCGACAAACAATGATTTGCGCTGGAACATCTTTGCATATCTGGAACCAAATAAATAAATAAACAGAACAGTCCGGCAATCCCATCCCATCCTATCACATTCAAACTGCTTGTAAGAACTCCTGAAAAATTATTAACACAGCCAGAATGAGGCGATGGTCTTTGCAACCAAGACAAAAAATAGATATTAATGGTGTAAAATAAGCTAGAAGAAGAAGATGACGAAGAAGAGAGAGAGAGAGAGAGAGGTGGGGGGGGTGCGAACAATTTGGAGTAGTTGTATCATGAATAGCAGCACCTAATTCTGGATCTGTTCATATAAATACGCCGTTTCTATCGCATTAAGTAAAGCCAATTTAACTCCATCCCTCAATTGATCAGTATCAGAACTATACCAAGACTAACTAATGCTAATGCAGTAGAAGAAGAAAAGTGAATAATAGGAGCAAATATTAGGAGGTTTCTTTAAAGGAGCCTTTATAGGCTGTTCCTCACTAGCTCCCACTTCACTCCTTTAAAAACATGCAGCGGTACATTTCAATATAAATAAGAAACTTTCTGACAGTATAAGAATTATATACGAATATATGAGAAGAAGAAAAAATTGTAACTAAATATATATTTAGTTAGTTTAGATATAGTTTGTTTTTCTTTCATCTATGCTCACGTATGTATTGATAACATCGGTGTGTATTTTATGTTTGCTGATGCATATAATAACCTTATTTACTTTGTCAATTGCTAAACTTTAGATGTTCGATATATATATATATCGAAATGGGTTCGATTATAGAAAGATGAGACTATACGCCATATAATAACTCGATCGCTAGTTAACTGCAGAGCTGAGTGACTGTACACCTATTATGGTGTTGTAAAGTATGCTCCCTTGAGTTATTAGCCTGAATATGCTTACTTGTGCACTTTTACTGAAATGGTGCTGGTTACGTTTTCAAATAATAATTTATTGTTTTTGTAACGACAATGTGTAGCTGCTGTTAAGAACACCAGCGGCGAGTTTTCGGCTGTATTTGTCCCTAACGGATAATTTTTGTTGATGTACATCGAAGTCTGTAGAAGTTTGTGCTTCGAGCAGTTCGAGGCAGCTCAAGAAGAAGATAGACATTTCAAATAGCTATTATAAAGGCGTTATTAATGGTCATGTTTTAAAATAGTTGATTCTGTAACTTAAGAGAACCTTTAATATGATATATTAAATTATTTTCTTATATATATATATATATATATATATGTATGTATGTATAGGAATGGTGGAGACGGAGTTGTAGAGCCCTCCCTCGTGAGTCCTTCCAACACGCCCTCCCCAACAGCGTCACTATACTGAAGACTCAAGAGAAGCAAGTAGTTTTATTGTATTACGGAAGTACAGAGACATTTGCAGTCTGTGTAATATATTTCTCAACAAATAGTGCAATTAAAGAACAACTGGGATAAAAACGGCACTAACTAATGATTTCCCCCCCACCTCCAACAGAAATTGCTGTATAGACTGAAACAAAACAATATGCTGCTGGTGCAACATACGGTTTTGCTTGACATCACCCCGTTATGAACGTGTTAAAACTAAGAAATATATAGTGAATGTATTTCAGATATTACGGAATTCGGTTGAAGAGAATTAGCATTTCAACTCAACTGTTGGCTTGCCTTTGTCTTTGATTTGCGCGAGCTTTTATTAATATCGCACCAATCATATGCACTTCTTCATAGCTGCTCTATCTCTATTGGTCTACCGTTGCTGTCTTTTTCCCGCTCTGCTTTTATTTCTCATTAGTCATTTGTGAAGGATTGTTCATTACGTATCTCAAGTATTGTCAATTACTGGTAATTTTTGTTTGAAATAATGGGAAAGAAGATGAAGGTATTTGGGTAGACGACTTTGACGATGCACACAAAGAAACTGTTCTCGATGCCAAAAGTAGCGATAGCGAATAGGAGCTTCTTGGTAAGTCACAGCATTTTCAGTTCTTTTCTGAAAACTATAGTTTCCGAAAATCCCCGCATATATCTCGCACCGCGATTTTTTAGCTTTAAATTTGAGAAAAAAGTGAGAGTTATATCCAAGTAAATACGGTAATTTTTTAGCTTTCAAATTCTAAAGTGTGGATCATTGGTTAAAGACTGGATTTATTGAACGCACAAAAGAGAGCAATATAACAAATACAAGTAGCTGTAAGCAACAAGAAAACAATGATATTGCATCCGGATCAAATGAAATTGATAAGGATGTGTCGTCTGACATTTCTAGAGAACCAGCTAGGAAGAAAATGAAAAATCTTCGTAAGTATGATATGAATTACTTGAAATGTGGATTTTAATGGACTGGAAATGAAGAGGAACCTATTCCCAATTTTGTTCTATTAAAAATAAATCATATTTTTTGTTTACATGAACATATAAATTCAAATAAATAGACATTTACAATGAAATATACTTTATTTATTATTATTATTATTATTATTATTTTGATAAGGGGATACTTAGTAATAATGAAAATTTAAAAAGGGGTACGCGGATATCTGAAGTTTGAGAAACGCTGCACTAAGGGAATGAAATGCTTATGATAACATGAAATAAAGTATAAAATTTAACATGACTCCTTAGAATAAGATGTTTGTTACAATGCAGTTTGTAATCGAAAGCTAACGAGTTTCATGCAGGCTGTAATTCATTTGAATTTTATGTGGGACTGTTCACTATTTCCAGTGATTAAAAAAAAATAGTACATAATTTCTGTCCGTCATTAAAATCTTTTTACATTAGATGGATTATGCATGCAAAGAATTCTAAACAACAGAAAATTTTGTAAAAAATTTTTCACTCTTTTTTTTGCTGTTGTTGTTGTTGTTGATTGTACTATCAAGTGGATTTTTCAAGGTAAGTATAAAATTCTACCTCAGTGACAGAGCATAAACTACGAGGAAATTTTGTGTACACACACACACACACACACACACACACACACATACACCACTGTAGCTCGTAGGAATATTTTAGGGCGAATTAAGCATTTTGAAGCCCAGAAATCTTTGTGTCCGGATAGGTCAAGACCTAAAATAATAAATATTAAGACTTTTTTTTTTTTTTTAATACAAAGGCATTGTTCATGACAAGTTTCTTCACAACAATATGATGTCCTATGAACTATAGCATTGTCTTGCTCCAGTACACAGTTCACTGCTTGTGTCATCGTACCTGATCAGTGTTATATGTTTGCTACATATTCTATGCTCACCAGACCGTTTATTTAAAAAAATAAACAAATAAAAATAAATTCTCAGTAGATATAGACCGAATGGTGTACCAAGTGTGGGAATATTGTAGATTGGAGAAAATTATTGAGTTTAAGGGTAAGCTTCACAGCTAATTTTTACCCAGGCTACTCGTTTCAAGGTGCAGTAAAAATAAGATTATACTTAAGTTTATATCGCCGAAATTTTCTTCCTCCTTCAGGATTTCTTGTTCTTCTTTGTTTCTATTTTAGATGTTTTTCAAATAACTGTATATGTATATTAAATCGAATAGATTATCTCCGAATTAATATTAAAACGAATCAAACCATAGAAAAATTCATAAATATAAAATGTAAATATTAATATTAGAATGAAGATGCAGCCTGCTTCCTAACCTTTTACGTTCTCTAGGTTTTGACGATTTAAGATATTTCTGGCCTCACTATATCATCTGTCCCATATAAAATACGGAATTATGAAATTTATTATTATTCGAAAGATAGCGCACAGAGTTTAACTAGCAAGATTTCACTAAGTTTTGTAAAAAATATATTTGTTCTTTCATTTCAAGCATCTTTCTAATAATCCTTTTATTTATTTATTTTTTAATCCTTCACTGAAATGAAAATCATCATCATCATCATCATCATCATCATCATGCTTATCAAGGATTTAGGCCTAGAGTGGCCTGTTCCGACCTTAGAAGTCATCGTTGGATCTTTTAAGAGGACGTCCTGGTTTTCTTTTTCCTAATGGCTTGTACTTTGAGGCTTGTTTTGGTAATATTTCTATTTTCATTCTTTGAACGTGTTCCATCCATTTATGTTCATATTTTTTAATTTTTTCTATTACTGATTCTTGGTTTAATTCTTTCATAATTTCTTCGTTTCTTTTGTGATCAAATAGGATATACTTTGCAGTTTTTCTCATAAACTTCATTTCTGCTGTTGTTAATCTTTGTTTGTCTTTTTGTTTTATTGTCCAGATTTCGCTTTCATACATTAAGACTGGTAGGGCTAATGTATTGTATACTTGTAGTCTGGTTTGTTTTTGAACTAGGTTTGGTTTAAACATAGAGTTAATTACACCTGTTATTTTTAAATATTTTGTAAGTTTTACGTTTATATCTTTTTCATTTTCATATGTAATCATACAACCTAGGTAGTTAAATGAATTCACCAGTTCAAAAATCTGTTATCTATTACTATTTTTTTATTACTGGATTTTGTTTTTTTGAAGGCCATAGTTTTTGATTTTTCTGTTGATATCATCATACCATAATCTTTGGCTATCTCATTTAAATTTATAATAGCTTTCTGTAAGTTATCTTCAGAACTTGTAATTATTATTTGGTCGTCGGCAAAAAAGGAGAGTGTTTAACTTCACAATAGGAGAAAGTTTAATACCTTGATGGAAATTTTATTCCATTTAGGTAAATATTAAAAAGTGTTGCTGAGAGGGGACATCCCTGTTGGACACCTTGGTTTATCTCTCTCGTATATGATAGCTCATGATTTAATCTTATTTTTATCTGATTATTTTCATATACGTACTATAGCTTTTAGGATATTATTTAGTACTTGTCTTTAATATTTAATATTTAACTTTTAATATGTTAAATAAAATGTTTCTTTTAACTTTGTCAAATGCTTTTTCAATGTCAATAAATATAATATGTGTTTCTAAATTGCATTGTATTCTTTTCTCTATGATTAATTTTAGGCAAAAGGCTGGGTCTATACATGATCGTCCTTTTCTAAATCCATTCTGTACTTCTAAAATAAAGTTTTCAGAATATTTTATTTCATTTTTATATTAGTTTGTTATTTAAAATTCTGCTGTATATTTTGTAACAGGAATTTAGTATACTTATACCTCTATAGTTTTTAGAGTCATCTCTACTACCATTTTTAAAGATAGGAATCACAATTGCTTTTTTCCATTCTATTTTGGGGGGGGGGGGGTTTACCAGTTGAATAGATTTTATTTTAAAATAATAAGAGTCTTTCTTTGAACCTTGTTCTTGCATATTTATATAGTTCTGAACCTATCTTATCTTCTCCAGGTAAATTTTCGTTTCTTGTTTCTTTCAGGCTGATTTCTAATTCTGCTTTTTTTTTTTTCATTTTCATTAAATGTTTGCCAGTTATCTTTTTTTTTTAATATTTATTTGTCCACAATTCTGTATAGAAATTTAGAAATTCTTCTAATTTCAATTTGGTGTTTAATTTTGTTTTTTCTTTAGTATCTGTATTTAAGTGTTTCAAAATCTTATATACACTTGGTCTTATTTTATATAAATCAGGTTCTAAATTAGAAACAAATTTGTTCCATGATTCTCTATGTCTTTTTCTGATTTCTCTTTTAGCTATAGCTCTTATTCTTTTATATTCTATTTCATCTTCTAATCTTTTATTCCTTAACCATTTATGATAGGCTTCTTTTTTCTTTTTGATTATTTCTTTGATTGTATCATGCCATATCTTCAGTTTTTCCTTTTATTGAATTTTTTGGTCTTTCCTAAGCTTTCATTTGCTGCTGCATTTAGTATCGTTTTTATATTAAGCCATTCTATTTCTATTTTTTCATTTTGTTTTATTTTATCTAAATGTTGGTTAATTCTTTGTTCATATAACCACTGCATATTTGTGTCGTTTAATAATCTAGTTTTATAAACAAATGTTTTAAATTTTCTTTTTGTTCTTGTTATTTGTAGCCATTTAGGTGGTAATCTTAATTTTACTTTAACGAGGAAGTGGTCACTATTTATTTCATATCCTCTGCGAACTCTAACATCTAAAGAGAACTTTGATGTCTTTTCATTTAAGATAAAATAATCTAATATTGATTCCATCCTCTTTGCATCCAAATATATTTATGTATGTCTTTATGCCTAATAGAAAGAATTCATTAATCTTTATTTATCTTTTTGTTTTATTGTCCAGATTTAACTTTCATACATTAGGACTGGTAGGGCTAATGTATTGTAGGTTATTATAAACTACAAAGTCGATCAATTTTTTACCATTCTTGTTTTGAGTATGTTCTCCATATATTCTATATTATTAATTTTCGTGTTTCCAATTCTTGTATTTAAGTCTCCTGCTAATATTACATAATCATTTTTATTTATTTTACTATATATATTTTGTAAATGATTATAAAATTCAATACTATCCTGTTCTCTTCCCCCTTCGGATGCATATAAACCGATTATTGTTAAATAACTCCTATCCAGTGGCGCACCCAGAGGGGGGAGGAAAGGGGCCCGGGCACCCCCCAAAGAAAAGGAAAAAACACTAGAAAAATTTCCAAAAATCTTTTCCTAATTAAAATTCATTTTTTTTATTTATGTTGTGTGCTACTTATGAATTAGCGATCACTGCAGAGGCTCAGTTATAGGTCGTATGCGATGTGTAGTGTGTATTCGCAAAACGTCTACTCAATTCGTCCCCCCCCCAAAGGTTAAATCCTGAGCTCTCGACTCCCTCCAAGATTAAATCCTGAGTGCGCCACTGCTCCTATCTATTTTTATTCTAGCTTCTATTATATTTTCATTCCATAATTTATAATGTTTTAACTGTTTTGAAAGGGAATTATTAATCCAAATCATAACTCCTGCTTGTGCTCTTTGGTCTCTGTCGACTCCTGTATATCACATTAAAATTTTCGGTTCTCATGGTTCCTTTTAATTTCTTTTTTGTTTCAGTGATTACTACTATTTGAAAATTTCTTTCATTTAATATTTGGTCTAATTCTATTTTTTTATATGCTATTCCTCTTATGTTCCAGTTTGTTATATGTATTATATTTTGTCGTTTCCATTTTCCTTTTACCTTTTCCATAGATTCATTACGATTACCTTTTGAAATGAAAATCACTTTTGGAAAATTTTACTATTTACTGCGTAGTTACGGCACGCCCACGTTTTCTTTTTTATTTCTCGAGGATTCTTTCATAAGAACAATTCTAAAATGCCAAAATATCTACTTAGCTTTAGCTTTCTGATTTTCTCGATATTACTGTACACTGTACGAAAATTTATTTCCCCTGCATTTACTGATTCTGCGTATTTGTATTATTCGGACGTTCATATTCAAGCAAAATTCTGTCGTAGTGTGTGTTGCGCTGTGAATTTTGATTAATACAAAGGCATGCATTACGCTATTTTTTTTTGTAGTGTAGTAATTGTAGCCCAAAAACAGCCAATTAAACAACGTACGAAGTTTTCTGTCTGTGTCTTCCAGAATTCATTATGAAACGAATGTTAGTTAAAATAACTGCAGATAATGTTAATAAAAATTCTTTTGATATTCAGAAGAAATTCATTTTAATATTCTAAATAATATAGCCAGGGAATTCGTTCAGTTGTATAATTTTCTGTCGTATCCAAGATACGAAATGTCTAAAATTAATCCCCTTACCCCGTTCTTCTCCAGTAGCAACAGCAGCGCCGCATAAACCATTTTCTCCTCGTCCAGCCCAAAAGGGAGAGAATGACCTTTATGTTTTTTTAAGGAATAAAGGCAATTTTGATCTCTTTTGTTAGTCCACTGCTCTCTAAAATCCTTGCCGTTGCTTGTAGTTCTGCGTATATGCCGAGTAGCGATCAATGTGGCTGGGACGCTATCTGGATCGAAACTCCTGCGAACAGTGTGGAGAGACTGCGGCATATCTGTTAGAAGGTCAACGACCGTGATTTGGCATTTTGCAGAACGCATTTGAGCATCCGTTCGTTACTCGTCTGGGCTCGTATTGATCGCTAAATACTTTCTGGCCAACAGCAAGCAAGTCACTGGTAGCGGGGGCGGTGGTAGAAATGGGACTTCATTTTGGTTCCAAAAATAGAAACTTTAGCGTAGCTTAATGTGGAATATTAATAACGAGTACATAAAGTGACAATCGTGTAATCAAAGGTGGGGAGTATTTTATCACACTTCAATAAAGAACGGTTGGTGCAAAGTGTGCATTTTATAATTAATGCATTGCTGCTTTATGAAAAAAAAAATATTAATTGCTTTGACAGTAAAAACCTAAACTGTTACTCATTCACGAAGCCTGTTTGAAAAAGCAAATCACTGAACCTGCAAAGCCTTCTTTTAATTGCGTTGCATAGCACGTGAAAGTTGTGTAACTGTTTATTCTTAATTAGAATTAAAATGTTTCAGGCTTAATTTTCGATGCTAAGCAAAAGCACAATTTGCAAAAGAGAGACAGATTTATATTTATTGTTATTATACTTAGCTAGCCAACTATGATTAAAAAACCCATCGATATAACTCAAACTTGCAATTTTGTTAACTGCTATTTATTTAATTATATAACTAAGCAATATTATCTAGATACAAACAAAGTGTTTTATTTTCCCTGGTGTAGGACAATCGCAGTTATGTTCAGTGGGTTAAATATCTGCACTTTGTTAAGATTGGCAAAATCGTTCAAGTCCAGTGGAGTACATGCATTTGAAAAATTCAAAAATTTTTGCATTATTCAAATAATAGTCAATTTAAATTTTACCTGAGGAATATTTGCACCGTTTAGGTAGGGTGGTTCTCTGATAATTTACACGTTACTCGTTTCCTAGTAGGATCAAGCTTGCACACTAAACTACAATACGAGGTCCATCCCTTCTCTGAGTTTATGAGTTATAAGTCAATAGTCTATAAGGAGTATAGTTTCTTGGCATATTGATTAAATATCTTCCTTTTTGTAGATTGTACTAAATTAGGTATAAAAACGAATCCACTCGAGATGGAGAAATTGGCGATTTAATTCCTTAAATTACATAAACATCCGTTCGCGTATGACCAAAATTTTCTTTATAATTACAATTATTTGTTAGACGAATCGTGTTAGCGAAACAGCAAACTACTATAGGCAACCATTAAAGGCAACCTAAAAAATAATGCTCATAACGAGAATATAAATCAAAATATTTAAACAATATAAATATATATACAAATTCCAAATTTAGGAGGTGAATATGAGTCCATTCGGTAAGTCCAGTAAGGTAATCAAATATTAGAGATGTCAAATATATATAAAAAATAAGATTACATTCATTCATTAGCGTCAGTACATTCAATGTTACTAGATTTTGATGCACTTTTTTGCAAATAATAGATTTAATTGGTGTAGCCTTCGATGAATTGTATTTATTAGGTTTGCTGGGGACGTAAATTGGATGATATTTGTTATGTACTTGTTCCATTCATCTTTAGATAAATCCACCATTCAGTTTTAGAAAATACATTTCATCTAAAGGTGCAGTTATTAACTTTGCGAAGTGGAAAATAATTTTCACTGAGAAATATCCTACAAATCCCTCTTAACTATTAATTAATACTATCGAAAATGTATACTCCTTAAATCATTTTATTTGGAACCTGTGTAGCTCAGTAGATGTGGCATTTGTATACCACGGCGCTTGGCCACACGAAGAAAGACTTGGTTTCAAATCTAGTCGGCGACTAGAGGAAATTTTTCTAAGTCGGCCTAGTTGGCCGAGTGGTTAGCGTATCCGCTCTCCAGTCAAAAAGTTGCGGGTTCGAATCACGCCGTGGGCATGGATGGTTGTGTTGTCTGTGAAAATACTGGTGGACGGCAGATGGCGTTGGTGTAGCTGTACTTGGTGAAAAGAAAGAGAGAGAAGTTGTAGAGTAGGTGCCCTCCCTCGGTAAGTCAAGGTTGGTAATCTAACTCGACCTCATTTCTCAAAAATTTGTGTTTTAAGCAGCTGCTAATGCTTAACATCGAGGAATAACAAATCTAGAATCTGAAAGGAGCGTAACTCTGAAAATAAGAAGGCTTACGAATAGTCTAAGTCAGATAGCCTCAGTATAGATATCGGCTGTTACATTATCTACCAATTCATTGGCTGTAGATTCCATAAACGCATCTTATTAAATGTGAGTTATTCATAAAGAAGTATTATTCATTAAGTTTTCTTCCTTTTTTTATAACATTTCCCAGTGACTGTCGCTGTTCTCAAAATTTTGCCATCAGTTTCTAGCCCGAGAGTAAAAATAGATAACATTTAGTTTCACAGCATCATTTAGATGAAGCTAAAGTCAATTTTATTTTAGACAAACATGAAAATATTTCAAATTAATATTAGTAGAATTCAAATTTCACACCGTATGAGGTGCATTTCTTAGTGCAAACAAAGTGACGAAGATCAATGCTTTATTTCATTATCGACTCTTACTTTTTGTGCACAGCCAATGAGTGCTAAGTTCAGCTGAATAGCATCGACATTGGAATCATCTTGCAAATCTTGTAGACACCCAAACTTCGTTTGAAGGATGTCACTCTCATTATGCTAAATCTCTTATTCTGTTGAAACACGAATTCTAGAAACAATTACGATCTCTGATAAACAGATAGTCAAAAATATAGATTCATATTCTTTGAAGGGTACAATAAATAACACGGGGAAATGAAATTTTGGGAGAAAATTCATTAACCACAAAGGAAATAATTTCTTTTATGTAATCCCAACGGGGATTCCTAGGATTCCTAGAAATAGGAGAGTAAAATATCACTCAGCACCGTTCACAATTACTGCACTTTTTTAGTGTTATTCGAAGGCCAATATGGACATCTGGCATCGCGTATTTTGAAGAGCTTCGATGAGCTACGTGCCAGATGATTGCTACGCCTCATCTGCAAGTAGCACTGATGCTGATGACGCAGCTGAACATCTGCGTCATCTTCAGGCCTCACAGTTATCGAGTCACAGCCGTTTTGTTATGGAAATTGAATTTTTTCCGACTCCCTCATTGCTTTCTTTCTCCCTCTTCGAAGTTAAAGTTACTGCAATGCATTCAAACCTATTTCTTGTTGCTTTTCTTGTATATTCGTAAGTCCTTTTCTATACAGTATATCATAATGAATCAAGCGTTAGGATATCTGAACTATTGCTTCTTGACAGAAACATTTAGGTATTCGAATGTTATTTGGTCATTTAATGCCCGATATTATATTTGATGCTATTATCAGTTTTCTCCCTTACGGATTCGGTTCAATCATTATGATATACATATTCCTAAGGACAGTCTTCCACTATGGTAATTATTTAGTTCTAATTCTATTGCAGCTATGGCTGCATATAAGATTCTTGTTTTAGATATTTATAATATCTTACGAAGAAGAAGAAGAGAGAATTTTTAATAATAATAATTGATGGCGAGCCGTGTTATTTTAAGAACTGGTAAGCACCGGAATATTTCGAAATATCGTCCCTATATCTGATATTGTTTTATGACATATTCAGCATTTCTACAAGTTAGAACTTAAAAATAAAGATCAATCCATTTCCTTTGGGCAACAAAAAAGCATTATAAAATTTGTTTATCCAAATAGTTATTTATTTATTCATCTACAAAATAAATCGTTCCAAATATAACAATATATTTCACTGGATTGTCTTTTACAATATATTTTATTGGATCATCTAAACATTCAAGTGATATGACGATTTTTTTAAAAAACGTAGTAGTAACTTGCATATTTTTACTTATTTACTTTGCTTTTTATATGTTGATATAAGTATTGCGACATCCCTATTTTTTTTAGAATGAAAAAAAAATATATATATATCTTTCTCTCGTCGAAGAAGAAGAAAAGAGCTGTACATGGTTTGGAATGAAGCAAACAGATATACCTGATTCTTCCCATGAATCGACTGTACACCATTATATCAACGTGAATATCAACTTGTGACTTCGGGAAAGTCTTATGGGATGCCCTAAAAGAGGCCTATCCGTTAGTGACATCGATGAAATTCTACATCACCAAAATGAATTGTACGCAACACCTATCTGCAGATTTAAATATGCGGTACCACTTCAGCCAGGTCCTAACAAAATGACTGGAATTAATAATTAACACCAATGACAGACTTGGAAGCTCTTAGAAGCTGAGCATTAGGACTTCAGGTTAGTAGTAGAACACTACGTAAAATGCTTTACACTTTCGTTTTCTATAAAAGAAAAGCTGTACATAAGCCATTCGTCAAACATGATAATCATAACAAACAAACAACACAGACTGCATTTTGTGAAATAAAGAATTATAATTTGTCCGTAGAGTGTTTGGTATATCCGTAATATGGCTGTACGAATCATGTTACTTTTCCTCTTGGATGGATGAGTGTGGATGTGGCAGATGCCTGAAGAACCCTTATGGCAGAATACATCCATCCAACCGCGAAGCAGATTCAATGCATTCAACGCAATGCACAATACAGAAATGGATAATGCATTCTACATTGTTGTATTTATGAAACAGAGCCATATCTCTTTTATGATGACACTATTAATACTATTATTGCATGGCTTGAGGTTAAACGTGGAGGAAACTGATGGGCTGCACAGAGTCCCATTTTCAACCCAATGGGCCTTTGGGGATGGAACGTCGATATTGTACCAGACGTGTAGTCAACAATGGCATATGGACTATTGATCATGATGAGAGAAGGAAAGAATGGTCCAGAATACTTACCTTACATTATTGCAAACTATTGGTCCTAGAAAGATGGAAAGTATGTGATAGAGGCAAATGAAGGCCTGGGCTTTTAAGATGTGTGTGTGTGATTTTGATTTCTGTGAAATAATAGCGCTCTATTTCAAATACCTAGTGTACATTATGCAGGTCTTTATATACACTGCTTGCAAAGAAGACAACGGACACCATAGTGTGAGGAACAAAGAGCCATGGTGCCCACCTTAATAATATGTAGGACCTCATTTCGCTACGATGGCTGCAGCAATCCTACGAGGAATACTTTCTACAAGCGTACGATAGCGATCAGTGAGAATTTTGGACCATTCTTCCTGTAAGCATGTAATGAAGTCCTGGGCCGTTGTGCGGCGGACGTCCCTTGACTTCAGCCGATGCCCCAATTCATCCCATAGAGGTTCAGTAGGGTTGAGATCAGGGCTTTGTGGAAGTCAATCAAAAGTGGTGACCGTCATGTCCACAAACCATGTAGTTACAGAAGTACCCTTATGACATGGTGCATTGTCTTGCTGAAAGAGACAATGGTCAGTTCTGTAGAAACGCTACAAAGTAGGAAGCATTGTCGAGAATGTTCAGATACCTCTCGGAGTTCAATATTCGTGGCACCACAAACATAGGTCGGAGGACAAACTAAGAAATCAGGACCATGCCATGACACCACCTTCGAATTTCATAGTTGGGGTTACGCACTCTGGTAAGAGACGTTCACCGAGCATCCACCACATCCACAATCGTCAATCTGCTCGGTAGGGAGTGTAACGTGATTCGCCACTCCGTAACACGGCATTCCTAGCTTCTATGTTCCTCTATGCATGTTCTATGCACCACTGAAGACGACTCTGCATGTTGATTCGGATATTGTGGAGCTTGCACATTACGATCCTAAAATGAAAACCCTTGTGTAGGCTTCGATTCTAAGCGTTTTTGTGCGGATTCTTGTTACAGTCGATTCCAGGAACTCCACATTTAACATGTTGGCCGACGAATGGTGATTTTTACATATTAGCCCTCGTAGCACTCTCCGGTCACATTCACTGAGTGTGGTGGGTCGTCCACTGCTGGTAGCACTTGCAGGTGACTCCTGTGCTTCCATCTCAGTATGGTATCACTGATTGTTATATCAGTCTCTCTGCTGAAAAAAAAAATGGCCCAATATCCAGGGACGCCTGTCTCTTAGCTGAAAAAAAAAGTATGCATACAAAACGTTCCATTTACATTGGTCACATTCACTGAGTGTGAATAATGCACTGAATTGTTATTATGCTATTTTTAATGAATATATTGCGTACGAGTTCAGATTTACGCTCATAATTTTAACACGAATCCCAATACGTCACAGATAAAATAAAATAAAAAAAAACCTCTAAAAATCTCCTTTCATTAAACATTAAGTTTTCTTTGAAACTGCAAGGTCAGTCCTATTGTCGATTGTTTTTCAAGTACTTGTGGATATGGAAGAGATTCTTCTAAGTGTGCTTTATTTAAATTATTCCTGTGAATTAAACATTACTGTGTCTTTCTATTAGTAAATTCGTCCAAAATTAAATCTCTGAATGTTAGTAACAGCGTTGGGCTGTGCAATATTCTAACAGTTACTAAATTAGTTTATCCAGTGAAGGCATTTAATAAATCAATGTCATCCAGGATCTTTTCGTTGTAGTGCACTTCTTTAGATTAACAAACATTGGCTAATTTGAAACTAATTAATCATACGTAAACTCTTTGAGAGAATAATTTAATGCGATTTCGCTCTTTTTTTTTATTATATTTGAAAACTGTTTTCTCTTATCCTTGAAAAGAATTCCCAGTTCGGTATTATTTATGACAACACATCGAGTTTGAATTTCGTCTAGGACGCAAAGAACTTTTATAAGCGCTTTCTTCAACTGAGAATGAGTTAGTTGGTCATACTGCCCATGTAACACATTTTTTTCTAAGGGAAATTCGGATTTTTCATTTCGCAAAATAGGCAAACCGGTTAGAAGAACACACCCCATTAGCGTATATGATTCGTTGTACTTCTGCTTCGGCGTTAATTCAAAACGAACCAACCGAATGCAGTATTGTCAAAAACCACACTGTCTGGACTATATTGTGATTCACTAGCAGTGTCTTAAAATAGCTTTCTTATTTTCATTCACAAATTGAGCATACTATTTCGGATCTCACAACATTCAACATCTAAACTCATTGTTCTCATTCTCTGTGCAAATGATATTTTTTTTCTTTTCTTTATATACAATTTATTATTATTTTATTTATTTTGCATATGAACTCGAAACATATTACACAGAAAAAAAAATTATACACGCCATCCTGCAAATCAATTTAAGGGTTTTGCATAAACGACAACGAGCTTAAATTACGAACAGCGATAAAATAAATATTTGTATATCTATCGTTTGAGATTAAAACTATGTCTGACACGTATTAATCTATTTTATGTATTTCTACAATAAATTAAAAAAAAAACATGTATAGATTTATAGTAAACTTCTACATTTCTTGGCCGTTAGAGAAGCCTTTTTTTTCCCCAGTCATTTTTCAAGTTCGTTAATCTTTGGCACAGGCAAGTAGGATTTTCTTCTCTCCCGAAAACTTTGGTTTTAACCCACAACTCAGGAAAAAAACGACCGTAGTACTCTATTTCAGACAATAATACGAGCGTTCGAATTTAGGATCATAAAATGATGGTGGCAGTTATTTACTGCACTCTGGCTCCAGTGTCTCTAAAATTATCAATAGCAATGGGATCAGCTCTCATTTAGTGATAAAAGTGGAGACCAGCAGTTCACTGATTTCCCAAAAATTATCCTTTAGGCAACAAAAGGGCATTACAGGATTTAGATATAGATGGTAGGAAATAAGCGCGAAAAGTAAAGTCACCATTAGTAGCTAAGAAATGGTAAAATTTAAAAGTATCTTGTTTTCTTTCATAGAAAGTGAAATAATTCACCTTGTAACATATGCTAATAATTTAAAAATGTTAAATGATTGGTTAAAAACTGTGGTCGGACGGTTACATGAAAATTCATCGAAAAGGCAATTCATCCAAAAAAATAATTCACCGAAAATTTTAAATTTTCGATAATGTTATGATAAAAGTAATATGATCATAACATATGATAAAGAAGAATAATAATTGCTGTATTGAAGTCGCGTATTACTACTAGCAATAATAATAATAATAATAATGGAGCCTGCTCAGTTCAGTCGGTATAAACGAAGTCGTTTAGTTAGAAAGACTTGGGTAGTTGGAATCCCATTTACGACGCGCATAATTTTTATCAGTCCTGTTCAGCTAAAGGTAAGTTAGTAGGAATAATACGGAGATGGCTGGACTTTTCTTCCCGAAACAGGCAAATCAGTCCCATGAACAGACATGAAACAGTTTATCGGACAAGAAAGACTATAATTGTTCTATAATTTTTCCCTATTAAAGTAGCATTTCCATCTCACTCTCCACGGTTCAGTTTTTGTTCTAAATGGATCAATTTTGTCAAAATATTTTCGAAACGGTCATGGTAGTCAAGTTCAGATGTTAAAACTCAAATCAAGTTAAGAAAATTTGTAATGATAAATAAAATCCGAACCATGTATTCATGACTCTAAATCAGTGGTGGCTTGTACATAAGCAATGCGACACTGCAGCGCCCCCAATCCCAAGGAAAAAACGAAAAACATTTTGTTTGTGTTCATAAACAATAACAATGGTATAAATAATAACAACATTATATAAATGCAACACAGCATGTTAAAGGTCACAACTTATGTTTCGACATTGATTTAATAGTTAATAATTGAAATTGTTCGATTAACGCTTTAGATTACGAAACAAATGCACTGCAATCACAGTGTCGGAATTATTATGTTGCGGTAGACTCGCCGATATTCGTTTGGTCTTGTCACTGCACGTAACAAGTGAATCCGACACTGCTCATGGAGCAGTGTCGCTATTTCTGTGAGATACGAAACTATTATTATTGGTGTGTGTTCGTGGTGAGTGAAATATTTTTAACAAAGCAATTTTTAATATGTAAATTTACTTATTAATAAATTGGTTACTGATTAGGGAAAAATGAATTATTTTTCTTATTTTGTATATGCAGCGCCCCCACTTAAAATTTTCACCTGCCGCAACTGCTTTAGATACACTTTTTTTTTATTCTTATTTATCTTTTTTGGTTTATTATCATCATATTTATCTAATGTGTATCCGATATTAACATAATCAATACATTTTGATTACGTTCATGTCTTTCTCCCCCTTAACTGGACTATAATTTCCCAAATCTATCAATTGATCAGACCTTACATTTCCATCTTCTAAAGCAATTTTAACTGCATGAGCCAAACTTAATTGTCCTTCTTCTTAGTATTTTTTTCTGACATTTTCTGCAACTATTTGTTATGCTAATCATTTATCTCTAATTCTATTAAAGTGGCCTTCCTTTAATTTTAATTTAATTTCAAGTCAGCCAGCCCTATTTACACATTCTTCTTTATTTTCTGATATCTTCATTTTTAAATGATGCTCATATTCATCCATTTCATCAGTGCCTTAATTTTCATCAGGTTTCTCATAGCAGTGGACTTTAATCTTTGTTCAACTGTTTATGTCTAACTCAACTTTCAGACATATGTTCACATTCGTTTAAATGTCTTTTAGACTGCTAACTTGATGTTTTGGTTGATCTCTCTCTCTCTCTCTCTCTCTCTCTCTCTCTCTCTCTCTCTCTCTCTCATTCAAGATAAATGTATGTGTTTTTAACTATACTACTTTAAGTATTCTGTCATCTCATTCTGTCATCTCACCTCTTGTTCTCCCCCCCCCCCCCAGCCAAGTGATGATTTATTTGCTTTGTATTAATCCTATGAAATCCTTTAAGTAACTTAATCCTCCTTTTCGCCTATCAACCAACTTTCGAAATACACAAACCCTTAATCTATCCTCGTAGAGAGCATTCCAGACTACTCACTATCTTGGTCATGACTTCGGACCCTCTCTACTGCTTCCTCATCACCAAGAAACTCAGATGACCAGACCTGAGCATAGTAATCCAGATGTGGTCGTATTAAGGCTCTATAAAAAGAAATGACAATTCCCTTATCTCCGCTTATCAGTGAGTTCTGGAATAACCAATAATCCCGTGAGCTACCCTGGATACTTTAGCAATATGTACTCTAAAGTTCAGCTTTCTGTCTACTAATACTACCCCCCCCCCCAAATCCCTGATTTCATCAATTTCCTGGAGCACATCTTCGTCAATGTGGTACACACCTTGTAATGTTTGCATCCCAAAATGCATAACTTTATGCTTTTCCACATCAAATTGACACCCATTATGTTTTGCGCCATACTGTCAGCCTATTAAATCATCCTGCAAGCTCTCTACATACATTGATTAACTATGATCATACCTAACTTTGTCATCAGCAAACTACGGAATATCTCCCTTCAGATTATTTCCTATATCATTTATGTCCAAATTAAACAGCAGTGATTGAAGCACAAAGCCCTGCAGCATACTACTAGTCACTTGCTTTCTCATGGATTTTGTTCCTCCATATATTACTTTTTGGTATCTCTCCATCAGCCACCCTTTTATCCATGTCACTAGTTTCATATTCCATCTTCATTTGTTGCGGTTTGCGTAACAAATGCATGTCGCAAAAGTCAGTAGTATCATCGTGTAGCCATTCCCTTTATTCAACTCAGCAGTCACAATATAATAAAAAAAGTAAGTAGATTACTGAGGTATGAGCAACCCTTCAGAAAGAAATGCTTTCCCTCATAGTGTATCACATTCTTATCCCCCACTCCTGGTATGCAGATTGGTCAATAATTTGCTACCTCAGACTTAGATCCTCCTATTTCTGAGATCAGATTGCTGTATTTATTTTCTTGTAATCTGCAATAGTTTTTTTTTTTACGTAATCGATAGTTACCCCTCTGTTATTGAGAATTAGTGGACAGGATTTTTCCAGTGTTCTCGTTAATTGTTATTCTTCAATTTCTGCACCTGTTATATCTTGTACCCCGCAAAAAAAAAGCCAAATTGCTAGATGCTATTCTTCTTTGCCGCGTCTTGTCGATCTAATGCCCATATTAACACCAGGATAATTCAGCAAAACAACTGATTAGTCCACATATGATGCCTCACTAAATCACAAGACTTCAGCAATGAAAATAATAATAAAAAAAAACATGTTCTTACTTGTTCATACTGCTAATCCTTTTATTAACTAAAGTTCCTACACTAAGCTTTAATTGGGTGCTCACACTCACAATCAGACAAGTTTGAAGATCTTTTGTAAGCATTTTTTGAAATTATTAATAATTTCACGTTAATAAATGGTTATCAGTGTAGTTCGAATTAGAGAGAAGGCAAGAAAGAGGTTGGATGACCTATCCAAACCTAGAGAGAAATAGGAAAAAATTATTACTTCATGATGGTGTGATTATATATTTGATAGTAAATGATGATAATCAAGTAAAGATATAAAGTTTTTCTCAATATTGTACAAATTTAAGTTAATTTCTCAATTTCTTAAATGTATTTGTTGTTTTCACACCATACGAGAAATTGTGAAAATTGCACTTATAGAAATCACGAAAAGAGTCGGTATTGGGTTGTATCTTTATAAGTATTAATCTAGAGTTATCTGAAGACCACTGACACTGCTGTTAGATAAAACCATTAATCTCTCTGTGGATTTTAGATAACTCGTCTATCAACCTCCTGAAAGCAATTGAGATACAACTCAATATCAGGAACTGGCAGCAAGTTAACACAGATGATGTGTAAAATGATTTTTTCTCATCTGAAACAAATCACTAGGGGGAAAAGGAAATTCAATTTATAAAATTTTATGAACCAGAATTTTTTCAACGGGTCCATCAAGGCTATCGTTTGTTACAAAATATGTTTAATATGTAGATGTAAAACATTCTGTGAAAACAGAAAGAACAATTCTACAAAGGAATATGAAAGTTGTAGGATATATGAAGATTTCTTTTTTTTTTCTCAAAAGAAAAAAAGCCTTTAAATTATCAAAACAAACAAACAAAAAAAAATAATAGCTTTCAAGTGGAAACACTTGAAAGATCCTCCTCAGATAAAGAAATACTGAGGAGTATCTTACCTATCTATGAAGTAGCATAATGATAAAGATTTGGATATGAAAGCTTCTTTATATTTGTGGAAATATCTGAAGTGAATTTTACAGACCAATTACAGCACTGTCATTATTTGTAAAAGCGAGCTTTGCATTTTATGATTTTCTTTTTTTTATTATTATTATTATTATTTGACGCCTCCAGGGAGTCCAAAGACTCATCGAGGGAGGGCACCTGCTCTACAACTCTGTCTCCATCACTCAATCCACCAACCAGCTGACTCCACCAACGCCATCTTTCGCCGACCACCACCACTAGTATTTCCACAGACAATCACAAACATCCATGTCTATGGCGGGATTCGAACCCGCTGCCTTTTAGCTGGAGAGCGGATACGCTAACCACTCAGCCAGCCAGGATTTTTAGTATAAACAAATGAGTAAAATACAAGTCGTTTATACCCCAGGGATAATATTTGTAGTTATCTTCAAGCACCTTTGCAAAAGTAATAATTGTATATTGAAATACCAATATTGCAATGGTGTTAATTGTTGATATAATGAAATAAGCTGACTAAATGCTATTTTTAACTGGTGATATTTCGTTAATTCGTCTTTTAGTGTTAAATTTCAATAATTACCCCCATCTAGCCGACGACAGAGCTGGTCCAGTTTGCCAAATTAATTGACTAGGTAAGATAATTCCCACCCTCGGTATGGATGCTCGTGAATGTGATCAGGTAATAAATGAATTTTATCATCCACTAGTCCTGCTTATTAGATGGCTGAAGTGGCTCAGAAAGGACTGTTTGGTCTCTAGAACAGATAAATCAGATTATCAATCTTTCAGCTCACTCATTCCAGTAAACATACGAGGTTTACAACTTTTTTTTTGTGGGTGGATTTCACACACAAAAATCAAGACAAGGAATGGTCAGACTCCATTTAAAATTTCAGATCCTTCACAGCTGCAAGCGAACGTCTCGAAGTTAGAACATACCCCTGCAGTTCAGAAAGTAGCTTGTAAAGCCACAAAGTTTCCCTGTCACATTTTCAGGAGATACTCATTCTATAATAGTAAGTAGGCCAAGGCGGTAGATACTAACTACCAAATGTGATCACTTGATTCTTGCTAAAAGTGGTAAAATCTTAACCTTCACTGGTGGTAAGTTAATGTAAATCTCATATGGAGAAATACACGCTTTCTGTGCTGGTTTGGTAAGAGGTTTCAGTTTTTTTCTACTGCGCCGAGAAAGCATTGTAGCGATATTAGTTAATATGTCAAAGTATAATGAAAATTACAGTTATCTAGACAAAAGGTTCTGACTATCTAAAGGTTCTGACTATCTAACCTCATAATCTTTAATAAGCACACTTTATCTCCTACCACATAAGTCAGTGGAAGTCACTAACCTTAGAGATTCCGATTTACTCATTTCAACTTTAATTAGGGTGGAATTCATATAAATAGCCTTATTAATGGCTGAAATACCACCTATATATATAGGCATTAGAGTGTTCACCACATAATCTGGAAACGCATGATCTTTGTACAGTTTCCAGGATGACCTATCTTCCTCCCGCCACCTATTATACTATGCAAATCTCTCGCTTTAAATCTATTTATCGGTCGTATCACTACTGTCTGCTAAGCTCTGCAGAACACAATTCCTTAATCTATCCTGAGACAGTCTTAGACTACACTTGCCTCGGCTCTCTCTGTTTGCAAATTCATACAATAGAAATATCCTTCTCTATCGCTACGTGTTAGTATCCCTATCATTGTGGCAACAATTCTCTGGATAATCTTTACAACTTTTGAAATGCGTTCCCTACACATTAGCTCCCTATCCACCAATATTCCTGTATCGTCCCCTCCTCTGCCTCTTGAAAACACATTCTTTACTGCATGTTTAAGTTATATATTCCAAGATTCCGAGATAGAATGCTACAATGTCAGTAAAACTCATTTACTTTTAACTAAAAATATTGTAGAATCAACAAGTTCCCTAATGTTAATCGTTAATTGCGGTTTTCACTTGTATAACATATGAATGTAATAATATCAAATACGACCATACTAAATGTGCAACGAAAGAAGACAAAGCAGCTAAATACAACATTTGCTTCCAGCTGTGTCATGCATATTTTCCTCTTGGCGTGATGCAGAGATACACATATATGTCGAAAAACGTATATTTTATAATGGATTTAAGTTGAAGGCTAAATGAAGCAATCTGGAATCCAAGTGAAGTGGATCGATGAAATTTCGTGATGATTCCCCCATACCAAATTCATTTCCATATAAGGAACTTGTCAAATAGGCTGAATTATATCTTCTCGTTTCTAGAAGTTATCCCTTAATAAAAATAAAAATAAAAAACATTGGGGTTTTCGAAATGATAGCATTTCATAAATATGGCTAATTAGGTTGTGCTACTTCATTTAAATCTAGAATATCATTTGCCAAAGTGGAGCGTAAAAACAAAATAATAATAATAATCATCATGATCATCAAATTCCTGCCATGTACCCTCAAGGGGTGTACAGGATATGATAGTACTACATGAAAAATTTACATTATTACTAACTTCCTATTTACAATTTTCCTCCAAATCAGTCTATTACTTGTCAAGACTCCAACATTATCAGATCTTATATTTCTATCGTGTAAGGCACTTTTTACCATATTAATCCACCTATATCTTGGTCTTCTGGGTCGTTTTCCTGCCAACTTGGCAGAGAACACTTGTTTTGCTAATCTTTCCTCGCCCATTCTGTTTAAGTGACCATACCACCTGAGATTAGAACGCATTCCTGGATGCTGGAAATGTCAAGTTCGTTTTTAATATGATATTGCCATTGCTTCCATCTTTCTCAGGACTCTCATATCTGCGGTCTCTAGTCTTTGGTCAAGTGTTTTACTTCTGACCCAGCTCTCAGATCCATAAGTTAAAACTGGTTTGAACACTGTCTTGTATACAGCTAATTTAGTGTTCCGACTAATTTCTCTCTTATTCCATATGAATTTATTCATTTGACTTCCTACCATACCAGCTTTGTTGATTATGTTGTCTATTTACCTATTTAATTTACCATCTTCACTAAAAATCGTGCCTAAGTAGCTGAAATGTTTTACTTGTTCCACAGGTTCTCCATTCACAACACAGTTGACATTTTCAACAATTCTACCTATTTTCATTGTCTTTGTCTTTTTAACGCTGACCTTCATACCATATCTATTACAACAGTTATTCAATTTAGTCAGGGAATTTTGCAAACTTGTAGCAGATTTATTTAGAAGTATAACATCGTCCGCATAAAGCAAAGAGCTGACATCAACATCTCCAATTTTGATATCATGTTTAATACCACTTTCCTTCATAATGTGATCCATATAGATAATGAATAATAGAGGGGATAATGTACATTCTTGTCTCACACCAGATTTAACATTAAACCATCTTCCTGTACATCCTTCAATTCTAACTGCCGACTTACAACTCAAATACAGACTAAGTATTGCTTGATATAATGCCCCATTGACACCATATAACTGTAGTGTATTGAATAGCTTCTCTCTTGGCACCTTGTCATATACCTTTTCCAGATCGACAAAACTTAAATACAAATCTTTGTTATATTCCCATGCTTTCTCGACTATTTGTCGTAAAGTGAAGATCTGATCCTGACAGCCTCTATTTGGCCTGAATCCAGCTTGTTCTTCACCAAGCTTTTCTTCCACAATTCTTCTCAACCGTTTCTCAAGTATACTTGCATAGATCTTGCCAGGAGCACTCAGTAGGGAAGTACCTCTGTAATTCTCACATTCAGTTTTATTTCCCTTTTTATATATGGACACTATTAGAGCTCTACTACAATCATCGGGAATTCATCCCTCTGTCCAGGCTTTCTGAACTATGCAGTGCAGCCACTGTAAGAATTTTATACCACCATACCTTCAGCATTTCTGGTCGCATATCATCTACTCCCGCTGGCTTTCCACATTTCAAGCCTTTGATGGCTTTTTCTACTTCAAGTATGGATATGTATTCCTGGCTGTATGCCTGTTGAGTTTTTTTTTACCAGTGTGCATTTCATTTAGCAATTTTTTGAAGTAATTACTCCATATTTCAAGGATATCTTTTTCTCCTGTTTTCATGTCACCTTTATCATCTCTAACTCCTTTTACAGCACTCTTTCCTCCATTTCTAAGCTTCTTCAACAACCCCCAGAATATCTTACCACCTTCTTGATATTTATTTTCTATGTCCTTTCCAAAGTCCTCCCATGACTAGGTATGTTCTTATTTATGTATATCAGGTTTAAGGATCGAAATAAGAAGGCACTTGAATACCTATCATTTCCAGTTTATGTAAAAAAAAAATAGTGATTATTGCAAAGCATCAATGAATACGAGTGACTAAATTGTAGAAATAATTGATATGTGCACAAAAGCAGAGACAGAATAACAAGTAAAAGAAAACGTACCGATCGACGGCATAAAAAAGTTCTTTCCAAACCCAGTTGTGACTTTATACGAGGGTCAAGAAGACCTAGTTGACGGCGTTACTTTCCAAAACTTTCCAAACCCGAAACTTACAATTATAATGAACATAATTACAATAAAGATGAAACTAATGATGCTGTCAGTGAAATGGAAGTCGGAAAGAAAAAAAAAAGCTCAAACAGTCGAAGTTATTTTAAAAAAGAATTCGACAGCGTGGAGAATAAAGAACAACGCTAACAGAAGAAAAGTTTGGTAGCAAAAATATTGATAAAGAACATTAAAGGAGAACACATGCAATTTACAGACCATAAATACTATTAGGGTAGGACAGTATATGGTGTTGTGCATAGTGAATCACGAGTGTAGAGTACAATACTCTTCCTTGAGTCCTTGGAGATAGTAATAATAATAATAGTAATAACCACATAAAATTTTAAAACACACACAAACCGATTTCTTATAATTCAACGTGATTGGAACTTATAGTATTAAATACGCATCCTGTCACTAATTGAAGATGTTTTAATGATTTGCGTAAGTATAAGAAGGTTTTGATTAAAGAGAGAGAAAGAAGGCTGGGAGAAATGGATTTTTTATTGCATAAACAAAGGTACAATATATTGATTTTCTTGCCTCTTATTTCTATCTGGAACAACTAATGCTTGGTTTTGCAACTCAGATGGATTTAAGGACTGGAAACGTTCTGTTTCAGAAAAATTCGTTACAACACATAAACAATTTTTGTTCACGAAATGAAAATTATTAAAAAAAGTGAATTGACTGACTGGCGACGTTTTACAGCCAAGCATTAAGTGAAATTTTGAAATGGCGTCAAACAGGAGGAAAATAATATTAAAATCTTTATTGTTCTAAGCTGCAAATAATTTGACATTTTGTGGACGTAGTAGTAATATAGAAGTGAAGTATAATTATAAATTATACTCATTATAATAAAAATATCGAAGGATTAAAGTATAATTATAATACTGATCCTACTCCCTATAAGGGAATAAAAGGCGTTAGCTGATTTATTTATTTATTTTTCAAATTTGTCAGTCAGTTTGGTGGCATGAAAATTATCTTGAATCGCATCTTGAACTGAAACACCATGCTAATTAGTTATGGCCAGAAATACAAAATGAACTGATTAATTTGTTAGTACCAAAAATAAGAAGTGAAATAGTAAAAAAAAAACATTCACGTGAATAGATATTATAGTATGCAATTTCACAGCACACCAGAATGTATCACACAAAGATCAACTAACAGAAATGATTGGTTATGTAAAATTTTCGGAACAATAAATGAACAGTAGAAGAGATTCGTTAATTTAATAAACACACAGAAAAGGCACAGAAGGATTACGAACAATTTTCAATCTTGTCTTTACATACATAAAAAAGAAACGCATTCAAGATGACCTACTAATTGAAAATTAGTTGAGACCTGGAGGTCTTAAGTAGTAGTAATAATAATAATAATAATAATAATAATAAAAGTTCAATGAGAAGCGAAAATTTAGAAACGAGAATATTTTATGACAGAAAAGTACTCTGGAATAAATCAAATCAATTTAAAATTAGATCAAATATTTTAAAAAACAAATTTTTGAAATACTAGAAAACAAAAATCGCCATAAAATATATCACTTAGATATTTTAAATATATATGGCTAAATGCGAATTGCTAGAAATCCCCAAATGCTGAAAAAAAAAAGTTCTTAAAATGTTCTTTATAATTCCAAGATAGCTTACGACTAAAATGCGATTTAGCAAGTTAAAATGCATTAAGAATTATTTGAAATCAACGTCGGAACAAGAACTCACATCATCCATGTCTCCTTTCAATTAAGCATAAACTGGCCAAACAGTTGCAATGAAATTATCAGAAATTTTGCTAACGCTAAAGCAAAGAAAGTTAAGTACTTGAATCATTTTAAATTTGGTGTTTAGATAATAACTTTCTATGTTACCTATCTATATGAATGTATAATTTTATGTGCTTTAATCAATGAAAAGAAAGGGCTTCACCAGAAGATTTATACAACACAAAAACTATAAGTAAGATCTCGATATGAAAATCGCTAAAAAAAAATAACTGTTACATCAGATACGTGAAAAGAAATAATTTTTTTCATCACCCCAGTTTTCAATCATTACCATTATTAATGATATTATTAATATTAATATTATTCTTGTAACATTTGGGAGAGCTAACTCTAATTGGTTAAGAGTGTAGACTGACCACTCCTCCTTCTCCAAAAGTTAGATACGGCTAAAACAGCCTCGCCTACTCCCTTTGGGAATAGAAGGGTGTTAGAGGGGTTTATTTAATTCATTTCTTTTATTATTAAATAAATAAAAGAACTTTATTTGTTTTTTTTTTCATACACGCATGCATAGAACTTCCCTAATTCAGTTGGTTTCAGTGAAGCATTTTGGGTGGAAAGACCTGGATTCGAATTCCCCTCTATGAAGCCAAGAACTTTTATATATTAACTTTTATTAGGGACTTTTCAATCAAAGGGGAGTTAACCTGTCTCATACGAAGGTGAAGGATTTTTCTTCCGCAAACTCGGGTTTATCATTCCTCAAATCATGAAAATCAGCCTCGTGAACACACAGATCTATTTTCTGGGGCAAAGAAGCCAATGGGAGACTATCTTGTTCTATAATCACTGTTACTTAGTAAAGTAGAATTGCTACACCAACCAATCTTTCGACTGACATATACCCGAGAGAGAGATTTACTTAGCTTTGTAATGCAGGTCTCCTGGCTAAGGATTTCTTTTCCTATTATAATTGGAGGATGACATTTTTGACATATTTTGCATCATGTCTACGTTAACATATACATCAGATCCAGCAAAACAAAATTCCATCAGAAGACCAACCGTGCCCGAGTTTTATGCGAATCACATTCACTAAATCACTCCTAATCTGTAGCACATTTGCACCTGAGTGAGCAAGGGTTTAGAAGAAAATAAGAAAAAGAAAATTTAGTTTCTTTACAATCATGCATGAAGGACATGCATGGTCTTTATTTCGTTGACTTCGTTGCGTATTATTTTGATTTCAATCACGTCAATCGTAACTGGCATATGTTCTTAGAAGAATTCATGCCTTCACCTGACAAAGGGAACTGCGTGTTTCGAGGATGTATTGAGCCATGCCAATGATACTATATTTTGCCCCTACTAGCTGCCAAGCAGAATAGGTCAATACCGAGAACTGGACTAAGAAGAATTCCGGCTAGTCGCGATGGATTTCCAAAGAAACAGATTCTCAATGGAATTTGCTGCTGCTCCCTAGGACAGAGGCAGCCGACTATACGGATTAATTAGTCATTTATACATATTCTGAGGCAGAGCATTATAGACTGGACAGGAACAGAGGTGGGTTACCTATCTGAAGTGCAATATTCATTTCATAGCCTTAGTTAGATAAGCTAGTGCCAATGCGATCCCAAGCAGCATCTTCATCATTGGAGAAAACACAACCTCCATATCACAACCATGAATAACCAACACATAAAGATGACCCTACAGTACCCTCACTGCAGATTTTTAACATCTACAGAGAACTAGTTCTCTCTCTGGACTGGACTGGACATATAGGCCGAAACAAAATGACAAAAACAAATGCAACTAATATCATGATTGTTACATACGATGCGAGAACAATAACAGTTAGCGAAAAGGTGGAAGAAGTGGATATGAACAATGGACAATCAAATGAGATATAATAGGTCTAAGTGATTTGAAAAATCAAGCAAATCAAGAGAAAGAAAGAAAATCAGGAAAAGAAAATGAAGAGAATATATAACAATAAAATCAGAAATGTATTTAATAGAAAGGACAGAACTATCTGCCTGACGATGTCAAACAGACAGGAATAGGAAAAGAAATCAAGAATCCCTAAATATTCAGAAATAGCAGACTGTGTGTGCGCGTGTGCGTGCGTGCGTGTGTTGAATTGAATGACTAGAACCGAGTTCTAGTCATTCAATTCTTCATTAAAAAAAAAAAAATAAATATATATATATATATATATATATATACAGGGTGTCCCAAAATTCACGCAAGAAGTAATTTTGATAGAAAACACAGGTTTTTAATTAAAAATTGTAATTTCTTATTGATTCATAAAGTATACAGTATAGGGTTATGCATGGAATAGCATATCGGGTAAATGGCCTCCACGGCTTTGCTGGCACATACGCACTCTGGTCGAAATTTTCCATGCCCGTTTTGCATAAATGTGGCTGAATTTCGTTGATACAGCGCTCAATTTCCTCCTTTAAGGCATGGGTGGTCGTGGGCTTGTTGGTATAAACCTTAGACTTCAAAAAACCCCAAAGAAAAAAGTCCAACGACATTAAGTCACATGATCTGGGGCGGCCAATTCTGATCACCAAAACGGAAATTACACGACCAGGAAATGACTCATGCAGTAATTGAATTGTTTCTCGGGCTGTATGGCATGTGGCACCGTCTTGTTGAAATCACATGTCGTCCACATCCACATCTTGCAATTTAGGCACAAAAAACTGGATCATCATGTCGCGATAGAGCACCATTAACTGTTATTGCCTTACCAGCCGCATTTTCGAAGAAGAATGGACGATGATGCCTCCAGCCCAAAATCCGCACCAAACAGTGACACGTTGTGGATGCATTTGTTTCTCAACAATCACTCGTGGATTTTCGGAACCCCAAATGCGAAAATTTTGTCGATTAACGAAGCCATCAAAATGAAAATGAGCCTCATCGCTGAAGATGATTTTGTTCGAAAAATAAGCATCCACTTGTTGTTGTTCCATAATCCATTCAACGAACTCTCTTCGCTGTGTGTGGTCATTTTTAATAACTCTGAACTGTCAGTTGTCACGCTGTCTTTTTTTTTCTCGTTGGCAACACTTTACCGCACAAATGGCGCTAAATTTAAATCTTGCGTGAATTTTGGGACACCCTGTATATATACATACATCCTAGGATTAAAAACCTAGCTTATAAAATTGCTTGGTATCTTTAACATAGTATACCCAAGTTAAAAACTTTCTATATCTTACTCTCCTGAGATTTTTATTTAATAAGGTCAAAGCACCTTGTGTCAACTTGTTTAGGTAAAATCTATAAGCTCTGCATCACTTCAACGTTGGCATTTATGGGTCTGGCTCCCATTGACGAGACCTCAATAAAGGTCGAAACCAGTCTGGGTAGTGGCTTGCCTTTAATGCATAGCATCAATCATCTCCGCAAAGGGATGTGCTTTGCATTAGGGGGGAAATACTAAGAAAAGTGATTGGATCCATACATCTCCGCAAAGGGATGTGCTTTGCATTAGGGGAAATACTAAGGAAAGTGATTGGATCCACGCTCTCTGCATGTATTGTACGCGCTCTGTTCTTTGTTTAATATAATTGGAATCGGTTGATTATAGTTTGTAACAGTTTTTTGCTTTTTAGTGCCTTACATCAGTTATGTACCCTGAAGATGCCAACAGCTTTAGTTGGTGAAACTAGTTGGTATAACATAGTTATTTATTATATGCACCTGATCAATATAATCCCATTAAAAGTCTTTCCGGAAAGTGATTGGATCTTACTCCACCTTTACCACGAGTTGCCTCAGACTTGAACTACGTTCAGGCGCAAACTTGACTTACTTGTCTGTTTGCTTCACTTGGGAAAAAGGATTAAAATCTAGCTTATAAAATTACTTGCTATCTTTAACATAGTATACCCAAGTTAAAAAACTTTCTTCTTCTTCTTCTTCCTTCTTCAACCGTTTGGTCCTGCCCCCTGCTGGACGAAGGTTTCCCCCATGGTTTTCCAGACCATTCGGTTTTCGGCCTCTCCCATCCATCTCACTCCTGCAATTTTGTTCCAGTTCATCCCTCCAACTTCTTCTCGGTGTTCTTCTTTGTCTTGCTCCATCCATTGGTCTCCACTCTGTTGTTTTTCTAGTCCATCTCCCATCATTGCATCTTTTTTTAGCATACTTCTATTTTTAGGGCTCTGTTAAAGTCCATGTTTCTCTACCGTATGTTAGGACAGGAAGTATGCACCGGTTGAAAGCTTTCCTTTTTAGACTCATAGGGATGTTACTTCTGAATATGTCTCTCATTTTCACATAAGCCATCCATCCATTCAAGGTGAACAAGGTGAATCTCTTTTCTTTGGCAATACTCAAAGGATAACAATTGGCCCAAATATACATATGAGGTAACTTGTTCTATTTCATGGTTTTCACACACACACACACACACACACACACACACACACACACACACACACACACACACACACACACACACACACACACACACACACACACACACACACACACACACACACACAAATTATCATAAAACAAAACAAACAATCGATAATCTACAAATCTATGCCCTCACAAGCATTTTGGAGATGAAGAAGGTGTATATATATGAAGAAGGTATATATATATATATATATATATGTGGCGATTAGTTTTTATGTATCGATTATGTGAGGCAATTTGTACCTGTAATTTCCAGTTTGTTTATTTAAATAATTCAATGTTTATTAGTATTCCTTTCCTTTATAAATACCTGAAGAAGGCTGCTATATGCCGAAACTAGTAGTATTTATCATTAAAATCTTTATATGTTATCTCGGTCTTGGAGTCATTAAATCTATTTTTTGAAAAATATATATATATATATATATATATATATATATATAAAATACAAGATCAAAGAAATAATATGGAATAAAAAAAAAATTAATCTTTAATAAAAAATGAAACGCCATCAAAGAAAACAAAAGAAAAATCTATTTGTTAATAAACACGAAAATTAACTGAAGAAGAACAAAGAAATATGGCAGAAATAAATACAAAACAATAAGAAAAAAATAAATAAATAAAAAAATACAAAATGATAGAAGAAACAATAGACGATAATAAAGATACGAAAGTACTACGCAATAATCATACAATATGAAAAAAAAAAAAATACTAGAAGATACTAAAAATATTCGTGCTTGTGGGACTCCGTAGCGCGGCACAATTGTTCTAATCCTAACGATGTACGCAATTTGGGCTCACAGGTGCGACCAAGCGTGTAGAAGGGAAGACAGTCCCGGAACAATATCGAAATTACATCACTACATCCAGGAGGAGATCACCAATTCGGTCCAGTCCAGAAGAATGATTACAGAAGAATGGACACACTTAACCTCCAACCTTACATCAGATGAACCCTCCAACCAACAACAGAACGACACCTTCATCACTCCTAGTGGAAATGGGGCAAATCGGAAGTAAATTCGGAAGGATACTAACTCTCCACCTCCACCAGAGGAAACAGCACCTGAGTCACTTGGAACAGATCTCCTACCGCAGGAAAAAAAAAGTGTTCTCCTACTTCATTGCATGCGAATGTTATTTCGCTGTACAGATGTATATATGATTTATCTTGTAGAATATATAGATTGTTAAATATATAATAAGTGTGATATATAATTATATATATGGTATGTAAATAGAATTAACTGTATATTTAAAAAAAAAAGTATACCTTAAATTATACCTAATTATACCTTAATTGATGTAATAGAGAAAATAATGTGTATGTAACTAACAGATGAGATTCCCTGTTTATAAGTAAAGGAAGTTAAGGCATTTTAAGAGAACAGTAATGTAACAACTACATTATAACATGACGATATAATATAAAATGAAACTTCGATTGAAATAATGGTATAACAAATGTATATATTATATATAGAATTCATTATGATGTAAATAATTGCAAAAGTTTATAATAAAGTTGTTTAAAAAAAAATAATAAATAAAAAATAAAAAGTAGCGCGATGGGAAGGACGATGGTACATTACGCCCCTCGATAGGTAAAGTAGAAAGCGCTGGACCTCAGTTCGATCTCATCGTGATGAGGTATCTTTTTATGGACTTTTTCCATTGAAGGTAAGTTAGCCAGTCTCATACGGAGGTAGCAGGGGGGGTTTCTTCTTCCCGAAATTTGGGTTTTCATCCTGCAAATGCCCCAGAGTACATAGGCAATTTACTGACTAAAAATACTATTAGTGGACGATAGATGGCGTTGAGTGTAAATGTGTGTCGTATACTGTCCTGTGATGAGTCTTTGGATATGTAGTAATAGTAAGAAAAGATGAGATGAAGTAGATATAAAAGATTAAAAAAAAAAAAAAATAGAAACCGTTAGACAGCATTTTTCAGCATTGTATAACAACAGCATGCACGCTGTTAAAAACAAATTTACATGGAAGCTAAAAATAAAAAGAACATAAAAATCCAGGAGAAAATTAAATTGCAATATGTCAATGTTTCCGAAACTCGTGGCACTCTAGGGCACCGCATAATATTCCAATATCTTCACTTCATCATCGATGTGTTGATGCGATGATAGGAAGGAGATCTAACGGACACTGAACAAACCATTAACTGTTTCGCTTTTGTTAGGTAGGCCTCTGTTCTGACTATGGGTGCCGTCACGGCAAATCTTCATACACTAAGAGCGCTGTGAACTGAAAAAAGTGTTGGAACCACTGATAATAAACTATTGATAAGCATAATAACAAACGGAATCATTAGATTGTTAAAAGAGACAGTCTAATGAACAAGTTGCATTTAGAAATGGGTTTAGCAATCGACTATCTGCAGACATTGAATCAAGTAAGAGAAAAATGCAGCCTCTCATTGTACTTAGGTTTCACAATATACTCGTATAAAAAGCCTTTGACCAGTTAAAAGCTTTTAAACAGATTTAACATGGAAGAATATTATATACCAAGATATTATCTATATATAATAAATAAATATATGAAAGCAACTACTATATTCCTATGGGCAAAGCAGTCCATTTAAAGGAGTGTGTCAAGAAGATATCATTTCGTTCAAATAGTCAGCGCGTCACAGAATGTTTTTTTTTTTTTCAAATAAACTAGATAGAGTAGTAGAAAGGTAATATTTTTCTTTCATTAACAAATCCCATCGTTCAGTTTTTGCGCTTTATCTTGTCCATATGTCAAAATTTTAATTTCTATCACGATATTGGCCTCATTTAATCAATTGTTCACTACTTGCAGATATTCTTCGACAAACTGAATTAGTTAGTTCAATAAATTTCTCTGATTCAAATATCCTCTAGTACAAATTTGAATATTTGTACTAGAGGATATTTTACTATGTATTATTCTCAATTAAATCAATAACAATAAATTATATATTTAGTTTAATCCTTTATCCAAGTGTAAGCAAACAAAGTTTGCGCTTGAAGCATCTTCAGGACTGGGGCAACTTGTGGCAAAGGTGGATCAACCTTCACATCACTTGCCTTAGTATCCCATAATGCAAAGCACATCTCCTTGTGGACATGTATAATGCTATGCATTATGGGAATGGTCACTACCCAGACCGGTTTCGACCTTTATTGAGGTCTCTTCAGTGGGAGCCAGACCCAGAGGTGATACCAACGTTGAAGTAATGCAAAGTCATATTTTTCAATACGAGTTGCCAAAAGGTGATGTGAAGTTTGATCCACCTTTACCACGAGTCGCCTCAGTCCTGAAGATACTTCAGGTGCAAACTTCGTTTGCTTACACTTGGATAAAGGATTAAACTAAATATATAATTTATAGTCTAACTTCCAACATAAATCAATTACTCTTGATACACACGCCAAAAAAGCAACCCCAGCAAACTGGCTTATTTTCTGTTATCCGATCTGATATGTTATCAACAGTCTTCCTTATTGTATAAAGACGGGTACATTCAAATTTTAATGCAAGACTTTTCTCTTCTACCATTAACTTTTTTTTCCCTATCGAACTCAACCCAAATATCAAGAGAGAAGTATACTCATTGTGTATACAAACTTTTAATCTGCATGTTATATACCATTTATAATCAACTAATCCCTCATTAGGCAATCACTTATTAGAAACTTCTGCTAATGTTAAAGCCAGAAAAGTAAATACAGTAATCCCTCGATTAATGCGCCCCCCGATTAGTGCGTCATGTTTTCTTCGATATCCAAATTCGATTAGTGCGCCTATATATATATATATATATATATTAAAAACAAACGTTACAGATTTTAAAAATTTTCGATTTATACATTTTTTTATGGCGCTAACTATTTTAAAAAAATCACTCACCAGGATCAAATAATTTAGTTACCGATTTGAAACATTTTACGAAGTTATTTGTAATGGCATACTACACTACTTCCATGTACGCTATGTATACTATGTTCCATTTTTACCACCAAAATTTATGTAGTCCGCTAATTACATAGCATTTTCCTGATCATATCTCGTACCTCCTTTGCAATTATTTTCCTTACATTTTTTATTTTATTTTGAAGTATTTTCCCAACCTTTTATCATGAGTAAAAGAATTAAAAGAAGAAAAAAGTGGAAGTGTGAAAATGATTCGAAAAGTAATCTCATTGAAAGACAAACTTGAAATAATAAAGAAAGTGAACTAGGCGAGTGCAGAGTAAAGATAAGACAAGAACACAAAAATGGGTGAATCAACTATAAGAGCAATTTTAAGCAAAGCTGCTGAATACAAAGTATTATAATGATTGAATTAGAGAGACTTCTTTTTACATAGATCGAAGATTGTAACCATAAACGGATCCTTCTAAGAACTACCTTTATTAAATCAAAAGCATTGTCTCTTTGCAACCTTGAAAGAAAGAGTCATCAAAGATGGAAAAGAAGAATTCCACGTTAGTGCTGGGTGGTTTGAAAAATAGCCTACATAATGTTCTAATCACAGGCGAAGCTGCACGTGCCGATAAGTAGGTGGTCGCAAATTATTCAGAGATTTGAAGAAAATTGTATAAGAAGGGGCTATTGTGACCAACAAATATTTAATGTCGATGGAACTGGTCTTTTATTGGAAGCCAATACCTTCCAAGACTTTTCTGGCTAAATCAGAGAAATCTCAGCCTGGTTATAAAGTCACAAAGTCGAATGAAATTACTGCTAGCAATATGCGACCCATTTGGAAGCACATTCTTCCACATTGTGCAAATGATTTTAGAGGCTTTTCAAATGAATCTAAGTTAATTAAATCTCATTTTGGGAAACTGAGTGATTCCGACCTGTTAAATTTAGATGCACAGCGGAAAAATCATGAAGAATATGAAGAAAATTTAATCACTGACAAGCCCAAAGAGATTTCACAGAAACAAATTTAAAATATTTTTCGTGCAACTGAAAATGTTAAGTAGCAATGCTTCGAGATTGGCCCTTGCGAAGAGAGAAGCAGAAAAATTTGCAGAAGAGGCAGTTGTATGAAAAACAGAAGCAGAATGCCGTCAGAATAATAGATTTATATTTAGAATATGTTTTATTGTCTTTCAGCTTCATGGTTTTCCTTTAGCTAGGCTCTGAGACATACGCTAATTCTTTTATTTAAAAAATCAAGGGTAAAAAAAGAAATTTGAGGAACGAATTATACTTTTTTCCATAGATTATTATACTCGATTAGTGCGTTTTCGATTAATGCACCTGTTTTAAAGAACGCATTAAGCTCACTAATCGAAGGATTGCTGTATATCAGACTGATATTTTTATAAAATAAATTTTAACTTTTCGCATTTTGTGATAACTCTCATTTTGCAAATGTTTTGAGCTACTAACATCGCCATCGCTCGTATTCGATGCTCTGTCATCGGATACTCTTATTTAGTTACCTTTTCTTTGATTCCTGATGGGATCTGGTTCATTGTAACCATATGAAATCAATAAAAGATCTCACAGGACGCCTTCAAATCCACTTGCTTAGGAGTAATAAGTTTTTTCTACATCGTTATTTAAATCCACTAAGAATGGTAACATGAATTCTAAGTTGCAGTTTCAGCTGGAATTACAAACAAACAGCAGAATACTTGGGAAGAATTCCACTTGAGAGATCTTCCTTAAAACCGTCCTCGCTGATTCCCACTGTCTTCTTTTGTTAGTGTTATTCTATCTCACAAAGAGACGAAGCCTAAGTATTTAAATTCTGCCCAATCTCCTCCTTGTGCATGATACTATCCGAGCTGTGCATCCACTAATCATTGTATGTATTTTTAAGAACTCAACAGTATGAACGAATGTAAAAAGCATGCAGTGAATAATTAAATAGTTATTTTTTTCCAGTCTTTTTTCCACTCTTAAAGGCATTTAAAAGTATTCTACAGAGATTCTGAGTGGCGGTTAATGTACTGAAAACCGAATTGATCATAAATTATGATCAATTGAGTTCACTGATTGTGATCATAATCTATGATCATTTCAGTCCCATAGATTAAGAACAATTAATTTTTGATTTTTTAATAAAGTTAACAGATAAACGTAAATACACCACGACATTTAACTAAGCTCATTAAAACAACATTCAGAAAGTCAGTCTACAGCTTTATTTCCGTTGGAGATAACTAGTGTGGATAAGAACATTTTTAGACGATATATATATATATACTCGTAACGAACAGTAAGTAGTCGTAAACAGTATGTTGGCCTAATTGGCAGGAAGGAAAACGATTCTCTTATCCAACCTACAAGTTGTGGATTGAAAAGTATAAGCTTATTAATTAAGAAAATGAATTGAACTCAAACAGTGATTAAAACACAGCAGAACAATAATGTGGAAAAAAATTCAGGTCACACTTGTTTTTATTCTGATATTAAGATGCTAATCTATTTCTTACAATGTTCCCGTTGCATATTCGGAATAAACTATGTGTCCGTTGATGAGAGAGATGCGATGAACATTTCTATGCGTTTTTGACTAAAACTGAGTTCACCTTTCTTAGTTGAGGTGATAGTTTTTCTTTCCTCGTGCAAATTCAGGATTTTACGCCTAATCTAATAGAAAAAAACCAGCTGACGAACACGCTTAAAGAGACAAAATCCACCTGCATCATGGGTCTCAGGGCATTTCATCCAATTATTTTCGTCCAATGCAAATCTCGTCCAATCCCTACATTTTATCTATTACTTTTCTCGTCCAGTAGGACATTTCGTCCAATCCTATTTGTCCAATTCTTCATATTAGTCCAAGCAGTTATAAGTAACTTGTGATCATTAATAATAGTCAGTTGACAAAAGAGAAGGGCGCAAGACAATATGGATGGTCCACCGTCACACGTTAGGTTCGGTTAGGTTAGGTTAGGTTAGTCAGTTGGCATAGTAGTAGGTTAGTCAGTTGACACAGGTGACAATAATAGTCAGTTGAAATCGATGGGACAAATTGAGATTGGACGAAATGTCCGACCGGACGTGTCTTTTGTTGGACAAACGTATAAAAGGACAAAACATCTTGGACTATCTGCCTTCAAATCGCATCGTGGCATTATATGACAAGAATTTAAATGTTGGAGCACTTCAGTTCCCCAGTTTTGCTTTACCTTTTTATTTATTTTTTACCTTTTTTACTTTTTACCTTTTCTTTTTTTTATGGCTCTCGAATCCACAATAGAACAATTATTCAATGCTTTTAAGGATTGAAAAGCAAATAAACAATTATTCGAACACCTCACAACAATCTCTTTCTCTCTCTTCCCGTTCATTTGCATTATATCTCCTCCATCAATACAGATGAATGAAGTGCAAGTAAATCTTTGTATCAATCCCTTCTTTCTGAAGCAAACACACTTCACACATTTCAAATTATAGTGCGTGCTATAAAGTGTTAAAGCTTTCAACTATTAAAAAAATATGTTTCAGAATGAAGTCAATGATTGCAACAATTTTTTATGATTTTTTGAACAAAAAAGGCTTAAAGGAATAAGGACAATGCAAAAATTGCAAACATATAAAGTCAATAAACTGCTGATGCCAATTTCTACTTCAAAGGTCGTAACGAATAAAAATTTTAAAGAAATATTAAACTATTATTTGCATATTATTTGATAATTTTAGAAAAATAAAATCATTTATAGTTAATTATTCTGCTATTCTTTCGTGTAACCTCTACCGGAATCTCTAAGAGTCTCCCACTGAGTTCAGAGGGCATCACTTGAAGAAATATAACTGAGCTTTGCACAGAACAGGTCGTTGATACAGCAACGTCGGAGCTGCTAGAGCACCGGGATGAAGAGGTGAAGGAAGAGGCAGCAGCAAGAGAAATCTATATATCGACTGGCTGCATCTCGCAAGGTCATTCACCTGGCGCTGCCGACTACTACAACGGAGATAACAAAAGAAGAAGAATATCGTTGCCTCTAGTAACTTCCTTTAAAAAAAAAAATGAAAGAAAAAAAAAACATTGCGGAGCTTCCTGTCCGCCATGCTCTCAAGGACGGGAAGCAGCTAGAAGCCGAGTGAATAAGATGGGTGGGCCTACATCGTGCCCTATTTTCCTCAAATAAGCAGCCCCCAAGAGCTTTTATTCAGGAGTATTTATGCAATACTTCATTTTCGTAGCACGCCCAAGGATAATGTGCTGCATAAAGAAGCACATCTACTGGACAACTAAACTGCTTTTAAATAATATCGTTTACAGAAAGGCAAAAATTTAATTACATGTCAAGCTGCAGAAGTTTGCAATTTCGCTTTTCATATTAGATCTAAGGATGAAACTATTACTCCCACATATCATGCGGAATAAAAGCAACTTCGCAGTATAAAAGGACTTCAGAGGCAGGATTTTTTTTTTTTTTTTTTTTTTGCTTAAGATACAGTAATGGATCATAGTCGTCAAATTTTTCAAGAAGTTTTTTTGAGGCTTTAATTTACGTTCTGATTTAATCTGTATATTTTGAAACTGATCAAAATAAATTCGAAAATTTTGAAGTTAAACGGCTTAGGAAAAAAACCTTAAAGCATTGAGCAGATACGAAAAAAAGATCTGAGATGGAGAGAGAGAGAGAGAGATGGGGAAAAAGAAGAAGAGCGAACAACTTGCCTGTGCAAAAACAGGAGTTCTTAAATGGCGATGAAGTTAAGCAGACAGAGAGCGATGAAGAGAATAAAAAGCAGAAGTAGAAGAAGGAAAGCAAGAACTGATAAAGAGATATTATAAACAGAATCTTGGAATTCAATCTTCGCTAAACGAAGAAGAAATATCTACTACATTAACTAAATGAATAGCTAAAGAAAAAAGAACAGACAAATTAAATATATAGGAACTATGATTATAAAGAGATTCGACTACTTAATACGGACACATAAGAAAATTGAAAGAGATACTGCACTAGAACTCCAAATTCTTACGAATAATCTACTCAAAATAACAGGAAGAGAAACAGGCGATTATTACAATTGCTTAATCCGTTAATCCCCCATTTATATAGCGTTCCCAAAATACATAAGGAAAGTCCACTGAGATTCTTGACAATATTGACTCATCTACTTAAAGATGCAGATTGTTTAAATATCTAACTAAATATTTAAATATTTAATAAATAAATATTTATATAATATTTAAATAAATTAAATGTAATGTTCTTAAAGGTTCGATATTGTTAAACATCAGGAACAGCAAATATTTTGTTTCTATGATAAAAACAACAACAACATCTATCTAAAAAAAAATGAGATCCTGGCAATTTCGACGTCACTTTCTCTTTTCATAAACGTTCCCGTCGAAGAAGTAACTGGAAAATAAAATTTCCAGAAAAGTTATGGAATTCTTGACACTATGTAAATTTTCAGGTTATTTTGTATGCAAAGACACTATCTACGAACAAAACTGTGGCCTATCAAGTTGTGACTACGACTCTGGAAAAAGATACGTTAATATTGTTTTCTTGATATGGTCAAAACTCGCTCCACGAGTCCTTAACTGTACATCTAAACTCTAAAAACCAACAGACAAAAATAAAATCCACAGAAGAGTTATAAACTAATGGTTCTCTTTCGGACGTCACACTTTTTTGGCCTTAAAGATAGTTTGAAAATTACAATATACAGAAAACCAATCAATATTAATGGGTATTTATATGCTTGATCTCATCATTTTCGACTCCAAAAGCTATCATTCTTATCAACATTAGGAGCTAGTTAGTTGTCGATAATTCTTAAACAAAAGTACAAAAATCGAATTGCAGTCACCTCTCTAACCCAACCTGCGATCCTTGCTTTGTTCAATAAAACTAAAACACAGCAGCCTGAAGTAGGGTGTTTCATCCTTTAGTGTGGTTACAATGTCCCATAATACGGACAAATAGAAAACTCCACTAGAAAGCGTACAGAGGAGCATGTTTTTCACATCACATAAGGATATCCAGGGATTCAGCTCTATCTACGCATGTAATAACCTCTGCAAATCCAAATAACAACCATCTACTAGATAGATGAATGAAATTTACATTTTTTGACGATCTATTGTTAAGATATTTTCTATGTAATCTCTTGTTATGTTTGCTATATAAATTTTTGATTACAAATCATCGTATATATTTCAATTATTTTTATATACTTGTACAATTTATGCTTAATAAAATGTGTTATATACTTATTTTGCTTTACTTGTTCCAAAAACATGTGTTTTTTCAAATATTCCAAAATAACAAAATAATATCTGAATTAATGTGAGATGCGAGTTCTAAAGTGAATTTTTGAATTGAAGACTAAAAACCCAAGTTTCTCGGAAAAAAGGCCTTTCTTTTCTGCATCAAAGATCAATAACTCGGGAAATTGCCGAAGATAGGTCTAGAAAAAAAAAGTTCTTCTATTGGCGATAAGAATCGAACTTCTAATGACCTGTACTTCGTGCGGTCTAGCTGTGAAAACAAGAACAATTTCCACAGGGATACACAGATCTTGTTATGATAATTCTGCCTTTTATATAAGAGTATTGCACAAAGTTATGCAGACCTCTTTGATCATTTGGATTTGAAGGATTCGATTGGTATCTTGCAAGCATACAGATTCATCAGGGAAAGTTGTGTTAAATAAAATTTGGAAAAAAAGAAAAAGAAAAAAGGAAATAATTAGAAAAAAAAGATAAGGGACTTGCTATTTCATCAATTTCTTATAGTTTTAGAAAATCCGGTTTTTATTTTGAAAAGGCCAAATGAAAGATAAAAAAAATATTAAAATTAATTAAAATAAAACTCCTGCCTAAAGTGAGTTGTAATTTATATTCACTCGCATAAGCAACTGATGACAATTTTCTACCAATTTTATTTCCCTTTCTTTCCAAATAGATCTAATAAACCATACCATGAAAATTAAGTTAACCATCTGACTACCTTCTCTTTAGTTTTTACTTCAGAAACAGACCGGAACAATTTTGATCATGTCTGATTCCAAGAGGTCCTCTAATTCTAATTATGGCATTCATCAGTCTACCATACAAGCTCTGCCAAAAAGTCGTTTGTGTTAATACTTTTAGTTCTTTTATGTTATTAATATACATACCCGGGCAAGTGGCACGATTGGCATTCCTGACAAGTTAAAATTTTCTATCTATTGCCATATCCGAACTCTGGTATAAGGATAACATTTTACCACAAAGCATATAATAATATAAGAGAAAAGGATGAATCCAATGTTTGAATAAGAGTTGTAGAGCAAACAAACTGACAATACAGCTTGAGTCGGTGGGTTTTGAATTACAGTCAAAACATCTAAGGGTATGAGACTAGCGTAGTGTGTTGTGCATGTTCTTCCGGCTATAACTTTTCTGAGGGATGAAAAACTTCCACTCAGTATGATGCCGGCTATTCTACTTTCAGCTGCAAAGCTGATAATATACATAGTAGGGGCTCGTGGCTTGAAACCGTGAGGGTGACGCAACTTTCGAAATATACATACACACTAAGTACAGTGTATACGTGTTTGGATAATTATGATAAAAATTAAAAAAAAAAAAATAAATAAACATGAAAAAATATCGTTTATTATCGATAAAATTATACAGTTTAGTATAATTCAAAATTACTTAAAAACAAAATCCATTATCATAACCCCAATGATGTTCTAAAGTAAAAACTACAACAAATGTTATGTCTTTAATTGTAATGTTCAAATATTTCAAGAGACGGAGTAAACACGATAAGCACTACGAACATTTACTACTGGCGCAAACTACATATAAACAGTGGAAATGCGCCACGGACAGTGCCGCATTACGCTAATAGCTCGCATCTCACTATGACGTGCATATTGCATATGCAATATGACACTGTGGTAAACACAGTGCTGTTAGCGTCCTTCGCCCTCCTAAGTGCTACAAGATGGATTTTTATTATTTTTTATACAAAAGAGAATTGTATAGGATTGTTGATGATAAAATGAAATATTACAAGCAAATATAAATAAATATATTTATATATTGAGAAAAATTGGGGGTACTGCAGTTCCGCAGTGCCTATGCACGACCGCCCCTGAATATACACCTAGTCATTTCACATTAATAGCTAATAAAACAATACAAATTTTACTTTTTTGAACAATTATTTTATTGTAAATAAAGTTAATATAAATAAACATAGTGCGGTGAGTAAAAAAAAACGTCAGGTGAATGATCCTTATTTATTTATTTAAAATCGTGTTTTGGCTGCCATTTATACGTTAAGCAGTTCAATTCCCAGCCTTCTTACCAAGATCCGTTTTCTTTTAACTTGATATTATTTTATTTTCCTATCGTGCATTCAATTCCTACACTATCTCCCGCCATTCGGAAATTTATGGACTGCCATTGAAACAAAATAACGAAACAGAACACTGGGAGAAATTAGATTTAAATAATCATTGTTCTATAGTTCTATTAAGCTATTCATAGATCTCGGATGTGTAGTGCTGCCATCTATTGGTAATTATATCCATTGTTGAAATTAAATTCTCCGTGAAGTGTTATTTAAAGTATCACGATATTTTGCCACTGTCACTCCTCTTACACCGCGTCAAGGCCTCGCCTATAACCTGAATGACATGAATAGGCTTATGGCCTCTTGCAGTAAGTTTTGTGATTCCATGCCGGTGCCACTTAACAAGCAGCCATTTTTTCCCTTCTTTCTTTCAGTCAATGCACATTTAGATAAATATTGCTTTAAAGTTCCCTGATTGGAGTTCAATGATTTATTAATCAGAGTTTAATTTATTTTGAATGTTCATGTCAAGACTTCCAATTCATTAGCAAATTAACAATTTAAAAAAAGGAATATACGATAGCTGATATGCCTTAATTAATAAAATATTAGTATTAGTGTTTACAGCAGTATTTGTATAAAATCCGATGAAAGGAAGCAAACTTGTGTCGTACCAACACACAGAATTCCTCACAGCTAATTGCTCCTGATAATTCAATACAATTAACAGTAAACATGCAGTATTAATAACTAACATTTCACAATAAAGTGATTGCATCTGAGTAAACAAAATAATTTTTTACTCAGACCAAAATTTTTATCATTTTTAATAAAACTCATTACCTAAGTACAAAGTATGAAGAACGTCAGTCACAATAAATATTCTTTCCGAGCATTTTTTTTTCTAAGGTGTCTTTAAATTTGTTTAAAGTAGCTGCTATCACAATACTTTCTAGAAGTTTCTTTCTCTCTCTCTCTCTCTCTCTCTCTATATATATATATATATATATTTTTTTTTTTTTTTTAAAGAATAAATTTTAAATGACTTTAAACCGAGATAAAATATTAAATTTTAATGATAATAATACAACTAGTTTCAGCCTTTTACAGCCTTCTTCAGGTATCCACTAAAGGTAGAACACAGCAATAAAAATTTGAAGTTTCAAAAAACTGAGAATTACAGGCAAAAAATGCAATACATATAGTTGACACATATTTTTCAAGTCGTTCTATCTAACGTGCTATTGTTTGTTGCATGCGTGCTTGCAGGATCTCGTGAGCGCCACTATTGAACAACAGCAGTATAGCTATCAGGGATGTTATAACTCAAATTGCTGTTCAAATGTTCAGGATTAAGGAGGATTTCTCTGGACTCCACGATTTTCCTTTCAAACTCATCACTACAGCGAATAATGTTTTCGGATTTATCCCAGCAAACTGAGTGACTCTGTAGATCGTCATGAGAGTTATTAGAGAAAAGAACATGACTGGATAGCGCAGATGCATGTGATCTTTTATAGGAGATGTCTCTCTTATGCTCCTCAATAAGCAGTATATGACGATTCTTTAATATTAACTCGGAATTGGAATATGTTCATATTTATATATATACTAACTTAGATCCGAGAACTAGAAATAACAATTAAATTTATTCAAAACGCAACATGTTTCATCGGATTATCCGACTTCTTCAGGCGTGGGAACACAGAAAGCAAATAAAAAAACACTATAAGAAACATCGTATCACTATAAAAACGACTATTATAAAATTCAGTTAGCTTTGAACTGTAGTTACAGTCCGTGTTGAAGTTCTATTGCTGGGCATCTGCGTGCGTCTGACTTCACCAGTGTACCAGTATCGGATAGCAGAGCTGGAGTCCTGTAGATTATAACTAAGGTTGTTACTTATATGATGAGGGTCCATAACAATTTCCTTAGACTCGACTATGCGGCACTCCACCTCATCACGGCATATACATATATGAAGATTTGAAGTTGTTGTCCAGTTTATCTCATGTTGACGGCCTTCATTTGTGTTTACTGAAAACAGTATACATGGCTTGACAGGGCACTTGCTCTAGTTCTTTTGTAGGCAGTGTCCCTCTGGTGTTCTTCCAGACATAGGAGGATGGATTTTTCAGTTTGGCCATATTATTATTTCCTGCAGTCACACGTGATTTTGTACACTCCTGGGAATTGTAGATGGTTGTGAGCTTGTTTGTATTTGCTTAATATCGATCTTAGTTTAGGAAGAGTAGAGAAGCAGGTTTTTATGTTGAATCGTAAAATTCTTCTTAGTTTCGTGGAAAGCGAGCTGATGCATGGTAAGGAGATATAACCTTTGGGATTGTCTTGTGTTTCTGAGTTGTTTTGGTGGCGGCGGTATAGATGCTTATTAATAGTTTTCGACGAGTAGCCATTACTTGTGAAGGTTCTTTGTAGATGTTGTAGTTCATTTTTTAGCTCTTCATCATCTGACAGTATAGATCTAGCACGATGTGCTAGAGTTGAGATGATACCCACTTAGTGTGCAGGATAGTGATGTGAGGACGCATGTAGGTATCTATCCGTGTGTGTAGATTTTCTAGATTGAGATTTTTATAGAATCAGATGTCTTAGTAAGTCCAGGAAGGGAAGAGATCAAATTAACAATGGAGGTTGAAGAAAATGGATGTATTGGTGGAAGTTTAAATGATTTAAAAAAGACTGACAGTTATTGGTGCCGTGTTCCCAGATAAGAAATATGTTATCTACAATCTCAGCCAAATTTTTGGTTTAAGAGTAGCTGAGGAGATTGCCTTTTGTTCGAAATCTTCAAAAAAGATGTTAGCTAATATAGGAGACAGGGGGCTACCCATTGCCAATCCCTTATTTTGTTTGTAAACTTTTTTCTCATATTGAAAGTAGCCGGAATGAACGCAATGTGATAGTAAGGAAAACATCTTTTTTGAAATCTTGTTCTTTAAAATATCGAGAACCTCTTGAGTTGGAACGTTTGTAAAGAGAGCCACCATGTCAAAGCTCACCATGATATCTGAAGGCTGGAGTTTTAAATTTTTGATTTTCAAGACGAAATCTGTTGAGTTTTTTTATATATGAAGAAGAATTTCCTGTAAAACCTTTTAAGGATGAAGCCAAAAACTTAGATAAGCTGTAGGTTGGCGAGTCAATACCATCTACGATTGGTCTCAGTGGGCAGTTTTCTTTGTGTATCTTCGGGAGACCATATAACCTTGAAATGAGTGGATTGTAAAGAACGAGAGGCAAGGCGTATGTTTCGTGGAAGTTCCGTGGCTTTTTGTAAGAGGTTGTTTGTTTTGTTATGTATCTCCCTCGTTGAATCTTAGAAATTGAGAAAGATCCGAGATCTCTCAATTTCCATTCCGATAATATGGTAATCAATCCGTCTTGTGAGATGAGTTGTTTATTATCACATGTCGGAAAATTAACTTTTCTTTTATGAACATTGTAGTCTTTAAAGTGGTAACTGTTTGCTTGTATAACAGTTGGAAAATTTTACGTATAAAGTACGTGATTTCGCGTGTTGGTGACCAATTCGTACATCCTTTATTTCTTTTTCCCCTTCAGCATGAATTGACTCTTCTTGGCAGGTTGCCAGACTACGGTCTGGGATCTGTGGTCGGACAGTATGTTAATATTTCTTTTGGTCAGGAAGTGACTTTCTTCAATAGTTTGCGAACTCTATTCTATTGAGAATTAATAGGATCACAATCTACGATTTGGTATGTACGTGGATTGGGAGGGGGAATAGTATCTTGTAAAAGTATGTGCATTTTACTTTCATCTTCTGCTAAATTCATCGCTACAGTTGCATTACCTTTGTCTGCTTTAATTATTACAATACTGTTATTACTGTACAGCTCTTTGTTGAAAATACAGGATTTGCAAGAAACAGTTGTGAGGAAGTTTCACCAGGTGTATAACTTGGAAAAGTCTAAGCACATCTTTGGAGGATGGGGAGTGAGAGTAGAAGTAAGCTTCTTTAAAAATTTGTATATCACATCCAAGTTTGCACAGTTTGCTTTTTTTTTAATGCATAAATTTCTCTGATGTGAGCAACTGTAGCTTGCACCAATCTATCGACTTTGCCAAATTTTTCTGTAAGGATTCATTTCCTCAAACAATCGAATTGCTTTATTAACTTAAGCAAACAGCTAATATTTTTTCATTACGAACTTTTTGAGGGCTCAGCATCTTCTGCAACTTAATTTGCTTCTAGATCTATTAGGATTTCATTTGAGAGCTTATCTTCCTCAACTCCCACCAACTGTTCTATATTTTGATTGTCGACCTGCTATCCCAACTCTACAGCTAGCAGCACCACTATCGTCAAATCCTGTGAATGTCCGAACAGATATTTGCAACCGTTCTTCGAAACACCATGATACCACCTCACTACGTGACATCTATATTCTTTGTACAGTACAGGATATATATTCCTTTCAAAAGTCTTTATGGGTTTGTTAATATCAATAGCAGCAACAATAGCCTGAGCAAAAGTATTTCTTAAATAATATACCTAGATGGTAACAATAACATTATAGTCCATGGAATACAGAAGTGAGGTGATTTTCGGTGAACATATTAATAGGATGGACGTTGTAAGTACCAGTGGCGTAAGTTGTATACGTCGTAAGTTCAGGATAGACTATTATTATATTCTGAGAGAACTTTTTGAAAAACTATAACCCACATAATCATTCCCATGAATACATCAGGTATATATACTCTATAGTATTTGTAGCTTAACCCACGCCTTGTCAACTACACTAGTTCCAAAACCTAAAGATGAACACTATTTCTGAATATTACAGCGTCGACAAATTCAGAATCAGCTTGTGGCAATTTGTATAACTGACTCTTTCGAGTAGAAAGCGGATACACATTCAAATTTTCGAATCGCACGCAAAAGGTTCACATGGTTGACAGTCAAAAGGATAAAAGGCTGCGCTAAGCGAACTGTGTTTGAAGGAAGCTCTTTTCGTGAAAGAATAAAGTTGCAAACTTGGATGTCTTGTAATGTTTAAAATTTCAAAAACATCATTTAGATAATTTCGCGTGGAGAAGAGTTATTAGAAAGCTTGAAGGCTGCAGAATTACTGCTATTGCCATAATAAAGTTTGAAATCTCACACAGCGTTGTATTCAGGCTCTTGGCATTTCAAACGTTTGCTAAGAGATCGCCTTTGCTCTACCATGGAGCATGAAGACAGATTTTTGGTTCTCTACAGTAAAACGTAATCCACGCAGAGCAGCAGGTCAGCTTGTAAGTCGGCTCCATTCATGGAGTAGGTACGCGGATTTCTCAACAAGCTGTGGCAAGACGTTTACGACAAGTACGCCTATACTCCCAAAGGCCTATAGTCTGCATCCCTTTATCCACAGCTCATCGTAGGACACGTTTTCAGTGGTGTTGTATCCATAAAAATGGGACGACACAAAAGGGCTAATGTACTCGTTACAAATGAGAGCTGTTTAAGTTTTTCCTCCGATTCTAGACGACATTTGATCTGAAGTGAAAGTGGTACTGCTTACCATCGCGAGATTGTTCTCGAAAGGGATAAATACGGTGGTAATAGGATCATGGTGTAGGGAAGCATGACGCACCGCGCTACAAGTGCTGGAAAAACGGACTGTGACTGGTGAATGATATTGCAATGAAGTTCTTCAGGGTTCGACTGTTCCGTGGTGCTGTAGGCGAAGAATTCATTTTTATGGATGACAATGAAACACTACACCGTACACGATGTTGTGGAGATACTTCTGTAGCCTGAGGATATTAAGTGAATCGAGCTGCCAGCACGCACCCCAGATGTGAACCCAATAGAGCACGTTCGGGAAGCAATAAAAAGATGGACTGTTGGCCCTCCACAGGAAATAAACAAGGCCTTATCCTTGCTCTGAAGGAGTGAGCTAGTTTGCCTCAAGAACTGAATGACTTGAGTTAATAATACGACGTTTTGAGAGCAGCATCGCAATTCAGGATGAATATTCTATACTGAAATGTCTCTCTGCATAGCTTTCTGTAAACATTGTACATTAATTCCTTAACTGCATCCTTAGAAAATTTGTAACTATTGCCAAAAACGTATTGCAATTTAATTTGTGATATAATTTATTAGTATTCTGGCAATAAATTTAGGTCCACATTTGGTTGTAGTCACCAAATTTTTTTCATATACATATTCTGGACAACAGTGTACGTTTACTACTTGTCTTGGAAGACAGTATTTATATTATTAGTAGTAGTAGTATGCCGCACTTCCATGGGCTTATCAGGAGTGAACACTCCACATCACCCATCTACAGTACTTCTAGTAAACAAGTGATAAATTACCTATCTTGTTATCTGCTACTGTTTCGTTACCATTCAAGTTTTCTGTTTTACATCGCCACCACATTAGTTCATTTTTTTTATTGACATCTAAGTTAAAATAAATTATAGCAATCAAATACGTAGAACAAATGAGATCACTTTAATTGACTTTACGTGAATAGAAAATTCAGCTGATAATCTCTGTTAAAGAATTTAGTGACTGCATATATTATGTTCCTATATTTATGTGAAGTGTTTTAGAAGGAATGGGGTGAAATATTTGGATAATTCTTTGCAGATCATTTTTTAATCAAGGTATCAATGAATCTGGCAATTTGCAGAATAATTCCATGCGAAGCAATATATATTTAGTTTAATTCATGTCATCACTTTAGTTCAAAATAAATTATAAGCGTGAAAAAAGAAAAAAAAAAAAGAATGGGAACATCCAGTTCTTCAAAAATTAAAAGCAAATTATAGTCCATAAAATCAAAGCAATAATACGAACATAAAATACAGCGCATAACCTTAGGAAACTAATATCGAGATAAAGAGCACTTTTTTTTTTTTTGGTACTGTTTTGCAAGTGTTCCCAAAACAAGGTTCAAGAAAGTTAAGAGTGCTTATTATCATATCATTGCTACTTTATATTTTTACCCTACACATGAGCATTTTGCAAAGTGTAAATACATTGTTGTCCTCTAAAATGTCATCTCCATCCAGCAAGTTGGCTATTATGGATCTCCATATATTTGTCTTGAGATAATCTCTTCGTTTTTTTTCTATCAATTGCTTTTGCGACGAAATGCTATTCGTTGTCTTACGAAAAAAAAACGTTTTCGATTAATTTTTACGGATCCAAGCTTAAATTAAGGTCATTTTGTATTATAATTTCAATTACTAGAAACCAAGATAGAATTTTATAGAAACCTAATTATGAGATATGAAAATTGCAGTCATTTAGTGAAACAACTAAGCTGAAGACATTTGTTTTCCTATATCGCGATAAAGATTCTGCAAAAAAAATGTCGTACTCTTATTGTGTGTGTATATATATATGTATATACACACACATTTTTGTATACATTCTATGGACCATAGACAGGGCCCTCACGAGATTAGATCGCGCTCTGATGCAAACAATTAAATATCGCCCCTGATCGATTATAAGACAAAAATATAAGAAAATCTCCAATTGCTGGTTTGTTTTTATTACAAGAGATACATTAATCCAAAACGATTACACAATAATGTTAATTAAATGTTTGCTCTACGGGGATATTGTACAAAACTGTTTATAAGTTCTTCTAAATTTAAATTATAAGCTGTGTCTGCTTTTATCGATATAGTTGCTAGACCGACGAATCTTTCTTTGGTTATTGCTGTTCGAAAATAATTTTTAATCAGCTTAAGCTTGGAAAAATTTCTTTCCACACTTGCTAATAGGAATTGTTAGCATAGTGACGGCGCCTACAGCAATATGGCTGAACGAGCGCCCTTATTAAGCCGCGCCGTGAGGCAGGTTGCTCTATGCTACACCCTTTCGACGGTACTGACCATACACAAAAATCTTTTATGATCTTCTATGGTCCATTCTAGGAGTCTGCGAGATTAACATCTCTACTTTCTTACAGGTTAAAAACGCTATTTGTTAGGGCCAAAGATCGACTGAATAAAGGCCTATGAAGATTATATGTAACCGTTTACAAGAATCGAACCTATAATGGATTTTGTTTTGCACACTTTGCATCACGAAAAGATTTACAACATTCGTTATTTATTTATTACAATGGCAAATTGGAGAACTAGGTACTATAAAAACATGTTTGATATAGAGTTATGCATAAAGAGAAGTAAAAAAACAATAGGTGGGCGAGACATCGTTAGGAGATGCGTCGGTCTGGTTTGTTTCTTATTCGAGAATAATCTTTGATTTATTTGGTGCTTAATTTTCATTTAAGAATTATTGTCATCAATAGCCTTATAAGAGTATAATAGAATAAGAGTGAGAGGAGTTATGAAATATATAAAGCTCAGGCCAGAAGCTTTATATATTTATTGTGAGGAAAGCTAAAACGAAGTATGAAAAGAAATTGGCCTAAACTGTTGCATAAACTCGAGAATATAAGATTGGAATATCTCTTGACTTGGATCAGGGTGTGGTTGACAGACGGATATCAAAAAGTGGATACAGTGAGTGTGAATCTGCCAGATTTAAGGTAACTAGTGGTGTACCTCAGGGTTGTCCTAGGGCCATTATTGTTCAATCTATACATTAATGACATCAAGCATGGTCTATCATCAGATGTGCAATTATTTGCCAATGATGCGAAGATAGGTAGGGCAATCAGGGATGCTACTGATATTCAGCAATTACAAAATTATTTGAATAGACTGGAAATCTGGGCAAACGAAAATGGCTATCAGTTTAATGTTGGTAAGCGTAAAGTTATGCACTTTGGCGTGATTACAGTTCCAGCGGGCATATCATACTAGCGGGGTTATGCTAGAAGAAACTGAAAAAGGCAAGGGATCTTGGTGGATAAGAATTTAAAGTTCAAAGCTCACATATCAAAAGTTGCAAATACAACTCAGAGGATAATTGCTATGTTGAAGCAAACCTTGACATGTAAGGATAAGGAAGTCATTTTGCCTCTTTATAAAGCAAAATGACTTCCTTGATTAGAAACACACCTGGATTGTGTGCAGATTTGGTCTCCCAGATTCTAAAGAGGTAAAGAAGCTGTGGAAAGGATGCAAAGAACAGTTACAAAGATTATATCTAGATTATACAATAGGTGTCCTCCTACGATGAGCCTTTGGACTCCTTGGAGGTGTCACAAATAATAATAATAATAATTATGGGATTTAAAATATGAGGATAGATTGCAAGTATGTGGATTACAGACTCTGGTTAACAGGAGAAAGAGGAGTGATATGACAGAGGTCTATAAACTTTTTTCATCAGTTGAAACGCTATTCAAATGATGAAATTTTTCGTTATATGAAAGGCAGGGAGAGAACACGCAGGGCATCCATGGAAGTTAAGGTTGTTCACAGTCAAGAAAGGGGTAAGAGCTAGGTTTTTCTCAAGAGCAGTGAGTGAGTGGAATAATTTGCCCTTATAGGTAGTGAGTGCATCTAATGTAAATGAATTTAAGGGAAGGTATGATAGCTGCTTTGGGTGATTTATAGTCTCCCTCGATGAGTCCTTGACTCCCTAGAGGTATCAGATATTAATAATAACAATATTCTCATAATTTCAGGGAAAAGAGGCAGCAAAACATTTCACACACACGTGTGTGTGTATTCCAGATGATGACCTTAATATGAAAGTCAAAATGTCAGAAAATTAAAGTAATTATTCCTAACACGGATGTGTTAGGAATAATTACTTTTATCATGGAGACCACATCCTAACACGGATGTGGTCTCCATGATTTTATCAAAATTATATAATTTAATGTGGGGGATAGTTCAGACCTCTTGTAATGAATTATATCTGATTACAGTATGGCAATACATCATAGGCTTTTCACGAACCACCACGAGGTTCTTTAGCTGTGAACTTCACAAACGCAACCGTCTCGAGGATAAAGTGGTTGACTTTATGCCTCCTGGTGTATCCCATGTCTGATGCGTGTGTTCAGGGGTGTGGCTTACCTGTTCTGGGGGACGAAAAACCCGAGTTTCGAGTGAAAAAACCTCTACCTCTGTATGAGACGGGTTAACTCACATTTAGTCGAAAGCGACCAGATAAAGGTTCCTCACGTCTTGGACGGGAATCGAATACAGGTCTTTCCGACCAAAGGGCTTCATCTATACTGACTGAGCTAAGGAGGCTATACACATTTGAAATGAAGTATGCTATGCATTATGATAGAGCAATTTATTTCCATACATAAGTAGCCTAGTTATGAAGTTACTTCATGTGCAAACATATGTTTGATCATACTTCAGTAAAGAATAAAAACAAGAATATATTCTTTTTTTCAAGCATAATTTACTTTATAACCAATTTGGGATTTAGGTGACCAAATTGTATTCTTATTGGCTTAAACTACAAATAAAATCATGGTACAACATGACAAAATTTCATGCTGGCTGGAGTGTTTATCCATCGCTTGGTTAAACACGGCCCCGAACCGAGTATCACCAGATTTCAAGATCGGTACTATCAACATAAGATCTGATAATGTTGGAGTCTTGATAGATAACAGATTAATTTGGAGGAAAAATTGTTGATAGGATGTTAGTAATTATGTAAGTTCTTCATGTAGTACTATCATAATATCCTGTACACCCAACTGAGGGCAAATGTCAGGAATCTGATGATGATGATAATTCATTTCCTGAAATGAGTTGGGACTCTGTGATGATGCATTAATAACAACAGAACCCACCAGGAGAAACAAACATCTCTCTATTGCCATTTCTTTATCAATGTATGTACTAAAGACCAGCCTGGAAATTTATCTGCTTCTAGAAATTCCAGCTAAACATCGCACCTTATTTCTAAATAGACATGGAAGGCTGGAAAATAATACTTGCTTTTGTGATTGTGGAAATTATGAAGCAGCAAAATGTATGTGGTCCAATAAAAAGTTTAAATTCTTGATAATTTCATTGCATTCCTTTTCTGACATTAACAAGAACACAATTTGAAAAGCCAAAAGGCTATTTTTTTCTGGCGAGGTTGTTATAAGTTAAGGGGATAAAAATCCCTTCTTGTTTTTCAGCCAGTAAGCGAAACTAAGATCGAACACTACGATCTGTAACGTTTCATGCCGACGAACTGTCAGCGTATCCAAGCGTAAGTGACCACTTGGTAGTGCCACACCACGGCAACTCATTGCAAAGGTGAAGCAAGCTTCCTCACTGTTCTTGATATTTTCTCATAATGTAAAACACAGCTCTTAAGAGATGTAGTATTGTTTTACATTATGAGTCACTACCCAGACCGGTTTCAACCTTTTTTGAGGTCTCATCAGTGAGTAGCTAGACCTAGTTAATATCAGAGTTTAAGTGAAGAAAACTTACATACTTCTGCTATACGATTGACCGAAAGGTGTGTCACTATATTTCATTATAACATAGTATAACTAAGATGAAAAGCCAAAAGGCTATTTTTTTCTGGCGAGGTTGTTATAAGTTACGCTTGGATACGCTGACAGTTCGTCGGCATGAAACGTTACAGATCGTAGTGTTCGATCTTAGTTTCGCTTACTGGCTGAAAAACAAGAAGGGATTTTTATCCCCTTAACTTAAGAACACAATTTATTAAAAATACAATTTTACAAAATCGACAGTCATCTATAGAACTAGATAAAGTAGCATAATTTTAAATGTATACTGAATATCCAATAATTTTGGATTATTTTCTGCATATATATTGCCGAAGGGCCTCAAGGATTCATATCTGGTGAGCATGGGACTGGCTATCCCAAGGGCTTTGGTCAAATTCCTTTCCTGCTTCTTAATTTCATCTTGTTAATTTCTAACTTCTATGGTTATTCAAATCCCATGCTATCAGAGTAACTTGAAGGCTAAGGATCGCTATTCCATCCCCCTTCTTCCATTTTGTATTATTCTACTATATAGCTATCATAAAGATAGCATTTTATATCTTTTATAAATAAAGCTATAAAATGCATCTTCCAACACATCTGTCTGGTCTGGTCAATGTGGGAGATTACACCAAAAACCTCCATAAAGATGAGAAGAAAGAAAGGCCAAAACATCAAAGGATGTGGTGCTATGGCCTTTCTAATATAATCACAAATAAGACTATTTTGGGCCAGAATCACATGAAGAAAGTTCCAAAACTTCAAAGGAATACTGTAATGGATGGAAATAAACCTGACCAAGTCATTAAATAAGAAGAAGCAATAAACAAGAATTCTATACATAGCTACTGATAATGTGGAGCTTATCAGTGATGATAGATTAATAAATATGGATAAATAGCTTGAAGGCATTAAATGGGATATAATTGGAATAAGTGAGCACAAATGAAAAGAAATATGATCCAAGAAATGACCATAGTGGAAAACAAACCTAGTGTTGGTTTTCTGATTAACAATGAAATAAAAATTATGTTAAAACAAGCAATAAAAGATGTGTCTTAAAGAGTAGTGAAAGTTTATCTACTTATAAGTAGTCACAAAGATGAATTAACCAAATATATCATCTGCAAAATGGTAAACATTATTTTGAGAGATTTCAATTCAAAGATAGAAAAAAAAAATTCAAATGAAACATCTGTGGGAATTAATGGTAGGGCAGCAGAAATGAAAGGAGAAAATTTGGTGAAATTTGCAGCAGAAAGAAATCGAAAAATAATAAGCACTTTTTTTCGAAAAGAGAAAGCTCAGAAATGGATGTGGAGACACCCAAATGGAACTAGAAAGAATGAAACTGATTTTATATTAACAGACAAATTATATATGGTACAAGAAAAATACAATCCTAACAAAAAAGTATAACAAGAATTAAGGAAAATTTATCTGGGTATTCAAAAAGTGCAAATAGACAAATTAAAAAAGAAAACTGAAGACTTAATAGAAAAAACGAGAAACATGAAAACAGGATGCATATATTGTAAGAAACATAGAATCTACTGAACACTTTAAAAAACAATAAGGAAAAAAAGATAACAGAGGATATAAGACATTTCAATACAAAAATTATAAGAACAGCAATAGAAAATAACAGCATAAATAAAAAACTTCACGATACTGCATTATATGGCGGATGTAAACAGATGAAAATGGAATGCTGATTACAAACAGAACAAACACATTAGAGATTACAGCTAAATTTTATCAAGAATTACATATAATTAATGGGAATGTAATAGAGAACAATGATAGAAAAAGATATTGAAAATTACAATGAATTTAAAATCAAAGACGAAGTAAAATGTGTACTTACAAAAAAAATGAAAAGGCAACTTTTCATTTTTTTTGTAAGTACACGTTTACTTACAAAACACGTGTACGTACACGTTACAAAGTACACGTTTTCTCCTCCAATTTTCAACAATAGAAATGTTGAAAATTGGAGGAGATCCCTTACATACAAAAGTAGCAGAATTGTATACCGAGTGTTTCAGAACAAGAAGAACCCCTAAAAGTTGGAATATTGGAAAAAAATAATCCTTCTGTATAAGAATGGTGATAAAACTGATGTAATAAATTTCTCCCAGTCCTTTATAAGCTTTTTTACAAAAACTGTAGATGGCAGGATAAGAAATACCATATATGTCAGCGTATAAGATGAGGCCTAAATTTTAGGTTTTAAACTTATGCCGGTTGTATATGACGACCCCCCCCCCCCGCCAATTTCTTCTTTCTTGTATTAATGCAACGTTAGGTATTGTTGTTATATCTGTTATTTTTATATCTATGCATATCCATTATTAGTATTTACATAAATTACCCTTAAAAGTGATTAGCCCCAATTTTAATTAATTATTAATTTTGCATTTTTTTTAAATTTTAGGTTTATTAAAATTGTTATCATTTAAAATCATGGAACCAACAACAAAATGAAGCTCGATTTAAAATAAGAGTAATTGAAATGGCAAAGCAAACTAATAACTGTGCTGCTGCAAGAAAGTTTGACATAACTGAGAAGATGGTAAGAGAATGGAGGAAGAAAGAAGATATTTTTTTAAAAAAATGTGTGATGGGAATGTGTGATGGGATTTCAATTCAGTTGCGGTCATCGGAGATCGCCCGATGACCGCAACTGAAAAATCACAGAACTGGAAAATTCAGAATGGATATTTGAACAAAGGCAGAATGATTATCTTGTTACAAGAAATATGATTAGAGCATATGCACTAAAATGGTCAAGATTGAATCTGGATGAAAGTATAGAATTTCAAGCTACTTCAGGATGGTGTGATCATTTTATGAACAGACAAAATCGTGTTTGGTAATACAACATAAAACGAAAATTGCTCAAAAATTACCAGCAGATCTTGACCACAAACTTACCAGTTTCCATAAATTTATTATTCAGTTGAGACAAGAACATAAATTTCTATTGTCAAATATTGGAAATATGGATGAAACTCCTATGAGCTTTGATATGATAAGCAATTAAACAGTGGAGTCTAAAGGTAATAAGAGTGTGCTAGTTCAAAGTACAGGTCATGAAAAAATAAGGTTTACGGTTGTGCTGCCATATTTAGCTGATGGAACCAAGTTAAAACCCATGATCATCTTCAAACGTAAAACTAAACCTAAGATAAACTTTCCTTCAGGTATTTTTGTACATTTTCACAAAAAAGGATGGATGGATGAAAATGGTGTGAAATTATGGATAAATAATGTGTGGAACACACGACCAGGCAGAATAATGAAGAAATGCAGTTTATTAGTATGGGATATGTTTCGTAGTCATTTAACTGAGGATACTAAAAGTCTTCTAGAAAAAAATAACACAAAAATTGCTGTTATACCAGGTGGTTTAACTTCTATATTGCAACCACTAGATGTCTGCTTGAACAAACTATTTAAAGATCATATGCGAGAAGAGTGGAATAATTGGATGTTGACTGGTGAAAAATCATTTACAAATGGTGGATCTATGCGCGCTGCATCACTTGATATGTTGTGCAATTTTGTGATCAAAGCATGGAATAAAGTAAAAGTAGAGACTGTAATAAAATCATTTAAAAAGTGTGGTATCTCTAATCTTATGGATGGTACGGAAGATGATCTGTTGTGGAACACTGATGACGATGAAAATGAAATCAATTCACCGGATTCAAACCAGGATCCAAATGACGATCATTTAAACAATGAATCTGAAGAACTATTTTCAACAGATGAAGAAAATTAAAATTGAGGTTAATAATTATTGTTTTTTAAGACTTACATCTACTGTAATATTTTAAATAAATTTATGTAACAAAAAATAATCTGATTTGTTTATAAACACTGTCTATTTTCTTATATAACGATGTATTGTAACTACCTAAATGTTCATCAACTAAATAAAAAAAAATATATATATAATATACCAATTTTTTGGCTTTCATAGATTATAAAAAAAGCCATCGACTTAATAGACCTATATAAAATGCTAGAAGCTTTAAAACATATAGGAATAGATGACACACACACACACACACACACACACACACACACACACACACACACACACACACACACACACACACACACACACACACACACACACACACACACACACACACACACATATATATATATATATGAGAAAGGTTCAGTAGTAATAAATTTAAATGGAAAAGAAATAAAAAGAGGTGTCAGACAGGGAGATTATCTCACCAAAATTATTTACTACAGCCTTAGAATATGTCATGGGAAAACTGAACTGGAAAAAAAGAGAAAGAGGGAGAGAACAGAACTGATGAACACCTAGCCTGCATTAGTCAGCCTAAGAGGAGGAGTCAACTTCTTAACTGAACAGAAATTAATGTCCATTAAGTCTGTTCAATTAAAAAGCAAACTTGTTCCCATCAGCTATACCAATCCCTGCCTTAAGGTTGACTAATGCAGGTTAACTGTTCATCACTTGTGTCCTTCCATATTTTTAATTGGAGGTGACCAATTACAAAGTTGATTGACTACTGAAGTTTCAGGTTATTTTTGATTTTAATGGTACAAACTGCACATAAAGTTCACTATGAACATTTCAGATAAGAGACGTTAATTTACCATATTTTTCCCCTTATAAGATGCACTTTTTTACCTAAAATTTATCTGAAAATTAGGATGTGCCCTATAAGCTGAATACATCTTATAAACTGGTGCATCTTATAGTGCATCATATATACGAACATGTTTTTTATATATGCGCAGTTACAGTGTGTCATCACTTGTTGGTAATGTATGATCAGTTTGAATAGTTGCACGGCTGTTAACAGTCATGCATTTAAACTAGTAATTGATACATTATTTTTTTTATAACCCTTGGATTCTACAAAGCACAAACATAGCTACACAATTGTGTTTAAGCATAGTGTGATTGAGTATAAAAAAAAGAATGGCAATAGGGTAGCACTTTGGACCTCTGCCTACAGAAAAAAAAATGGTATGTAACTTGGAAGAAACAAGAGCAGCAATTAATAGAAGCAAATTCTATAAAAACACAATCTCCACAGAAAATCTGCAAAATGGCCAGAAATTGAAGATGAATTAAAAACTTGGATAGTGGATCAAAGAAGATTGGGTTGCTGTATCAACAAAAATGATTATTCAACGAGCAAAATAATTGGCAACAGAAAGAAATATTGTTGATTTTACAGCGTCTCCATCATTGTGCTTTAGATTTATGAAGAGAAATGATTTATGCATGTGTGCAAAAACTAAAAATATCACGAAAACTGCCAGATGAATTGAAGAAAATATCGAGTTTCACAGATTCATCATAAATGCTAGAAAACAAGACAATTTTCAACTTTCACAGATAGCTAATTTGGATGAAGTGCCTCTGACTTTTTATGTGCCCTCGAACAAGACTGTTGGCTCCAAAGGTAAAAAGAGATTATTATTAAAACTTCTGGTCACGAAAAAACCCATAACTGTTGTTTTATCAAAACAACAGTATAGAGTGTATGGAACAAAATTGCCACCTTTAATTTTTAAAGATGGAGTAATGAATAAGGAAGGTGTGGTCCGGACATCCTGGTAGTTTACGTCAGAAACCTGCTTTGTTAGTATGGGATCAGTTTAGATGCCATAAAAGCAAAGCTATTAAGAATGAACTTCACTAAATGAACACAAAAAATAGCTATAATCCCAGGGGCACTCATCTCCATGATTCAACTTTAGATGTATCAATAAACAAACAATTTAAAGGATTTACAAGGGAAAAATAGGTCAATTAGATGCAATCTCTAAAATTTGAGGCAACATCTACAGGTAGGAAAAAGAGGGAAACAATTTTGCAGGTGTGCAAATGGGTAAAGAGTTCATGGAATGAAGTGAAACCTGAAATTATTATAAAATCTTTTGAAAAGTGTGGCATCAGTAATTCTCTTGATGGAATGAAGGATGATTTGTTATTTCAGGACAGCGATGACTCTGTATCTGATGAAGAATTAAGCTCAGAAAATTTTGAGAATAATGATGAAGATGAATAAAGATTTGAAAAGATTAATGAAACTTATAAAAAATTATTTTGTTTATATTATTATGTTAAATTTTTAATGATTCGATGATTTTTTTTAAGAATAATTGTTTTTTATCTAATAAATGGATAATACATATATTAAAATTTTAAATTAAAATAAGTAATACGTGTGGATAGGCTTATGTGTTCGTCAGACATGTTGTAATAGATTTCACTGTATGATATGAACACAGATGGATAAGAAAATAACTATTTATTAACTTAGAAGCTAATTTTGCTGGTATTATGCACAATGCACAGTATTCAAACCTTATGTAAAATTAGCAACCCTCATCCGTTCACCTAAGGACAAATGCACTCCTTTATCATATCCCGGAGTCTATGAAGTGCCCTGTTCTTGCCATCAAGTCTACTACAGACAGACAGGAAGAACTGTGGACATCCGCCTCAGTGAACACAAAAAATATATCCGACACTTTCACTATGGCAAGTCAGGACTGGCAGACCATGCTTTGGATACCCCTGCACACAGGATCAATTGGAAAGAAACAAAAGTAATGCACAGAAGCCTTAAAACATACTCCAAACCTTAACAGGCATGGCTGTATAAATCTACCAAAGATTTGGGAGACAGTCATCCTAAGACCAAATTAATACTTATTACTTTTAATTTTCAAACTTTCTAAGACTATCATTTGGACTACTATTTCGAAACTTTGAACTTTAAACATGTGATGAATTCAATACAACACCATGTCTCATAAGACGAAAAATATGGTAACAAATGAAACATTTCAAAATGTAAATGTTTACTCTGGACTTTATGACAAAATGTCTTTCTGGTCAAAATGACAGCATGTTTCATGCTGTCATTTTGTGTGACATTTTTTTTTTAAATATCAATCCCATACAAAACCTACAAATCAGTGTTGCTTGCAGGCGAGGAAGTAGTCCAAAAGAAAGAGAAAACTGTAGATATGTTGTTAGAAAAAACTGGAGATTCCAGTCTTGTTCCAAATATCTAGAGGCAGATGAAAAGTTGGTTTGACAAGTTTGGAATTGACAGAAACAAAAATTGACCATATATGTTTATGGGCTTAAGGAAAAGTGGAGAAATAGCAGCAGCCATAGCACCCATGAAAATATCTGCAGAAGAGACAAAAGACAGAAACTACAGTTATGAGAAAATGGGGGGGGGGTAGAGAGAGAGAGAGCGATCACTGATTAACCAGCTGGATAGTTTTTAGCGAGGTTTTTTTTTTTGTGTGTGCATTATCCTATATGTGAGAACAATATTCTAATACAGACCAGATTTTGGATATATATATATATATATATATATATATATATATCTACTCTATAAATATAAAATGATAAGCCTTTTTTTGTAACATTTTTTGTCAAGTTATTTGAAACATTTTGAAACTCAGGGGCTACCCTGAGTGTCGAATAATCAGAATTCAAGGAGAACTGGCCTACCAGTCCAGAACTCGCGGAGTTGGGCACTGGGAGGGGGGACCCCATTTTGAATCATCAGAATTCAAGAACCGGCCTACCAGTCTGGAACTCGGGAGGGTTGGACGCCGTAGGCGTCAGACCCCCCCCCCCCCCAGTACACACACACACACAGTAGTTGTAATATTAAAAAAGTAACGTAATGTGTTGAGCAGAAGAGGACACTAGTTTTTGAAAGTGAAGACAGCTATGAATGTGATGTGTGTCCAAGAAAAGTCATCTGATCTCCAGTGGAAATCTCAGTATTATCAAAGATAAAGCGAGGTGAAGTATTTGTTAAATGGTGATCTCAAGGAGATCAGCATTTAACAAACTAATTATGGAAGATCTTGGTATCTTGGAACGTATGAGCACTATAAGGTTTTCTCAATGAAAAAGAGGAATGGAGAGTATTGTTACTGATAAAACCAGGATTTGAGAATACCATTTACAACAGGCATGGGCAACCTTTCCTAGTTCGGGGACCAAATTATCATTCTGTCTCCGAGTCAAGGGCCGGACCAAATTATTAAATAAAATAAATTAACATTAAATGTCTCTAGTCTTTGTCTTCCTCTTTCCCTCAACAGTTCCTTCGAGAAGTGTCCTATGTAGGCAGTTATGTCTCAGAATATGCAAGGAATGCTAAATCACACACTCACTCATCTTTTACTTGGTTAATTGTGTTTCCTTTTATGTCCATAAAATCTGCAATGTCTTGTCTCAGATCATAAAATCGTTTTAACATTTTAACTTGACTAGCCCACCTCGCTTCACAATAATAAGACATCTTCATAATCCGATAATAGGTCTGCCAAATACTCCTTAAATTGGTGGTGATTAAGTGCACATGACTTAATAAAGTTAATACTGGCTACTACAACTTCCATAACATTTGTGAATTTAATCGATTTTGCACACAGATTTTGTTGGTGGATAATACAGTGAAAATTTGTTCATTAATGATATAGGAAAGGATCTGAGAGGAAGTGTTCACTTGTTTGCTGATGATGCAAAAGTTGGGTAGAGCAATTGTGAGTGCACAGGATGTCAAAATTTTGCAGGATGATTTGGATAGTTGAGAGGACTGGGCTAAGGAAAATGGATGTCAATTTAATGTGGCAAAGTGTAAGGTTATGCAATTTGCAGTATATCACATTGGTGGAACCGTACTCCAGGAGATTGATGAGGCCAGGGATTTGGGAGTGTTGGTGGATAGGGAGTTGAAGTTTAGGGGGGGGGGGGCATTGCAAAAGTGGCTAAAACAGTTCATCAAATCACTTGGTTACTGAAAAATACTTTAACGAGCAGAGACAAACAAGTTATTATTCCTCTATATCGAGCACTGATAAGACCCCATCTGGACTACTGAGCCCTGATATGGGTGCTAGGGTTTCTTCTTGATAGGGAGAAGGTGGAGAGGATCCAGAGACAAGTGACCAAGATGGTGGCAGGTCTGTGGAATGAACCTTATGAGAAGAGATTGAAGATCTGTGGGTTGCAAAAATTGGTTGATAGGCAGAAAAGGGGTGATATGATTGAGACATTCAAATTACTGAAGGGTTTCTATAAGATTAATCCAGAAGATATTTTTGAGAATAGAGCTGGTAGTGGGAGGACTAGGGGCCATACATGGAAGCTGGGCAAAAATGTAGTTAACAGGGGTGTTAGAGCTAGGTTCTTTACTTGGAGAGTGGTAAATGAGTGGAATAAGCTGCCAGAGTCTGTTGTGGGTGCTATGACCGTGAATGGGTTTAAGGCGAGGTATGATAGATACTGTGTGAAAGACAAATAGTTGTTCTTGACATGATGTTAGGGCCTCCCTCGATGAGTCTGTCGACTCCTTGGAGTTGCCCGTAATAATAATAATGAATTAAAACAAGTTGCTACTTCATATTTCATTTATTTATAATATAATGCTTTGGTATAAAGCTCTACATAAATTTTATAATATAATGAACGACGTAACAATTTAATGTGAATATTGGCCTTGTACTTCAACTACGAGACTATCAATATCGACGTTAATATTACTTAAGGATAATCACATAGAATTTTCAAGGCTTTCATCCGTTATTCTTGTCCGAATTGTTGATTTATTGTATTTCATCCTCGAAAAAAACATTACACATATATGTCTGTCAAAAAGACAAATGATTTTTCTTGAAAAGGTGCATAAATTTGTATATTTTTCTTCCACCAAATAAAATTTATAAAAATCCATCAAAGCAATGTTGTTAAATTGTGATTTTAGCACTAAATCTGCCTGAAGCTCAATAAGTTCCACCTGTAAGTTTTCTGGCACATTATTTACATCGGCATCAATCAGACAAGCAATATAGCGAATGTGGAGTCTCTGTTTTTGAAGTCGGCAAACCTTGTATCAAACGGCTATATTAGTGCCTTCAGTTCATCTCCATAACAATTATAAGGGATGTTTTTATGAGTTGCTAGAGCAGAAAAATGATAACAATTTTTAGCTCTTATCTGACTTTCCAACAATCTTAGTTTATTACAAAAAGCTTTGACATGTCCATGCAGTTCATGAACCAATTGTCCTTGTTTCTGCAATTTAAGATTCAGTTTTTTTTTTTTTTAGGTATCCGGTGACATCTACAAGAAATGCTAAATCACACACCCACTCATCATCTTTTACTTGGTTAATTGTGTTTCCTTTTATGTCCATAAAATCTGCAATGTCTTGTCTAAGATCATAAAATCGTTTTAACATTTTAACTTTACTCAACCACCTCACTTCACAATAATAAGAAACATCATCATAATCCGAAAATAGATCTGCCAAATACTCCTTAAATTGGTGGTGATTAAGTGCACGTGACTTAATAAAGTTAATACTGGCTACTACAACTTCCATAACATTTGTGAATTTAATCGATTTTGCACACAGATTTTGTTGGTGGATAATGCAGTGAAAATTTGTTAAAATTTTCTGGATGGATCTGTAGTTCTATTGCTCTTTCATGAACTATTCTAATAAATCCCTTCTGTGCACTAACCATTTCAGGGGCTCCATCAGTACATATCCCTAATAGTAAACTCCATTTAAGCCCAAATCTCTCGAAGATCGTGTTGACTGTTTCAAATATATCTTCACCAGTCCTGTCCTGTCAGGTGTCTTCTCCCTCCAGGAAATTGAGTACCATGTGTCTTGACCATGTCCTATTCTGCGCCTCTCTGCTACATTCCTCATATGAGAGATAGGTCCAGTCTTCTATATTTTTCATCCACTCCAGTCTTTGTCTTCCTCTCTTTCTCTCAACAGTTCCTTCGAGAAGTGTCCTTTGTAGGCAGTTATGTCTCAGAATATGCAAGGAATGCTAAATCACATACCCACTCATCATCTTTTACTTGGTTAATTGTGTTTCTTTTTATGTCCATAAAATCTGCAATGTCTTGTCTCAGATCATAAAATTGTTTTAACATTTTAACTTTACTCAACCACCTCACTTCACAATAATAAGAAACATCATCATAATCCGAAAATAGATCTGCCAAATACTCCTTAAATTGGTGGTGATTAAATGCACGTGACTTAATAAAGTTAATACTGGCTACTACAACTTCCATAACATTTGTGAATTTAATCGATTTTGCACACAGATTTTGTTAGTGGATAATGCAGTGAAAATTTGTTAAATTTTCTGGATGGATCTGTAGTTCTATTGCTCTTTCATGAACTATTCCAATAAATGCCTTCTGTGCACCATTCCTTAACCGGTAGTTGTTCCTTTTAACGGCCGAAGCGCCAATAATTCTTCTGTGATGTTGAAATCTGCATCAACTCCTCGAATAAAACTTTTTTTGATATCATCAGCCATAATTTCTATCCGTCGGACAACAGTATGTCTCGACAAATGAATATTCTCGAAGTATTTTTTCTTTTAAATTCTCCCTCACCAAATGACTTAGAATGCTTAGCGATTTTTTTGCTTACCACAAAGCTGGCTTTGACAATGCTGTGGTGCTGCGTTCTTTGCTTGTTGAACATTTGCTGCTGGGTATCCAAGTTCTTCAACTTCTGTATTTCATCTTTACGTAGTTGTCCATCAATTTTTGGGTGATCCGCATGTCTCGAAGTAAAGTGTCTTTTCAAGTTCTATTCTCTGTTGATGGATACGGATTCATTGCACAGCAAACATACAGGCAAACCTTTATTCAGAATAAAATAATAATCCTCCATCCAGTTGTCTTGAAATTGACGATTCTCTGCATCTACTTTTCTTTTTTTTGCAATAACCCCTGACAGTGTCCCAAATTTATAAGCGATATTCAGAACTGTCAAACAAAAACTGTATTGTACACCGCAGGCACTGAAAAGAACACAACATCAACGCAGACACTGAACAGAATATAACATCAATGCAGGCACTGAACAAAACACAACACCAATGCAAGTATGAACTGACACGTTGTAACACATTCACACACGCCGCTAGTCAAAGTGAGAAAGAGACCTCGGTTGGAGAAAATATGGTGTGTTTTGCACAAGTCATATGATGTCAGTTTAATGTGAGTTAGTAGAACACACCATGTTTTCTCCCACCATGAATCAGACAAACTTCGCTGAAATAGATTAGGGCTGGATCCGGCCTGTGGTTGCCCATATGTGATTTACAAGGAAGCTATCTATCATGATACATAGCAAACAACCAGAGAGAAAACTAGCAATCCAGCTGCAAAATGTAGTTAAAAGACTATGAGATGGTAAATTTGATGAGTGGACCTTTGTGTCAGACTGATGAAATGCTTTAGAAATGTTTAGAAAGACCACATGGATTTAACCAAATCTTTCCATAGTTTGTGTCTATAATATTTGGACAAACAGATCTCTGGATTGGAAGTGGGAGAATCCATTCTGGTGAACACTCATTAACTGGTGGCTTCCACTGGGTGGCGAAGTTAATTGTTGTTGATTTTCTCCATTTCTGACAGAGCTGGCTTTTAGCTTATCTTTGGGATGGGTTGAATATAGACTTAGTTTCATGATATAAGGTATATACTACATGAGTATGAAGAATTGTAAAGATGATATAGAAGATCATTAATTCTGGTACAAAAATTTTTAGCACAACTGGGGGGTGGGGGAGAACGCCATCAAGACCAGACGACTTGGAATTGTTGGTATCCAAACTATTCAGAATCATTCTGAAGATGCATGCAGTGAGCAGGTCTTAGTAAAGTGGGAGTGCATTCTTGATCAATGCAGTAGTTTGAAATAAGAATGCTAGGAGGTCAGCCTCTCTGTGGATGAAATTACAATAGCCTCGGAAAGGGACCAGAAAACAAGTTTTTTTGCACTTGGCTCTGATTTGTATTTGCTCTTTTGGCAGCTGTTTCATGCTGCATTGTAAGCTGAGTAGGAAAATAGAGATTTGGTTCCAAGCCACCTGCAATATGCTGAAATCTTTTCTTGAACTGCCTAGGCATCAAAAACCAGTGTGAATAATGGCCTTCAATCCCAGTCAGAATGGTAAGGAGATCAGTCAACCCCCCAACTGGCCAGGATGTATATATACGTCCAGATAAATCTGGATACGATTCTGCAACAACTATTTCATTCACCTCAGCCAGTAAAGAGGTTAAAGCATTGGTTACAGTAGATCTTAAAGCTTGAATCAAATGAATATGATACACAGTTTCTCAAATAAACTGTGTATCATATTCATTTGATGGCAGGACTGGGGGGGGGGGGGGGGGGTACTGCCATCAGCAAAACTATGGCTAGCATTTGAGATTAGTGAGAGAGTGTGAAGCATGTAAAGGAGGAAAAGTGTGGATGAAAGCAAAGAGCCATGGGATACCCCCCCCCCCCCGCCAAATGACAGAAATTTGAGCAGAAACAAAGCACCATGAGATACAATGAATGGCCAGAGAAGAGAGCAGTGGACTCAATTACAAAATGGTAGCTTGGTAAGAAGAAGAAGACCTCTATGCTAGACTTGATCATATATCAAACATGACAGAGCCTCCATAGCTCGGTCAGTATAGACAAAGCCCTTTGGTCAGAAAGATCTGGGTTCGATTGTTGTCTATGACATGAGGAACCTTTATCTGGTCTCCTTCGAGATGAGTTAGCCAGTCTTATATGGAGGTAGAGGGTTTTTTCACTTGGAAACTTGAGTTTTTTGTCTCTCAGAACAGGCAAACCGGCCTCATGAACACACACAGATTGACAGTCATAAAAAAATATATATAACTATTTCTTCCCCCACCCCCTCACAAAGGGACAGGGAAGAACCCCACATGAATAAATAAATAAAAAATCAAATATGATTACATCAGGTCCTCCAAACTTTTACACGGCTCGAGTCCAAATGTGAATAAAGGTTGGCTAAGTTTGCTGTGGAGTGATGGGGAGACTCCATGTCCTCCTCCTCCTCCTTCATGTAGCTTCCTCAGCGAGAGGGTGCAGCACCGTGTCCTTCCAGTTCTCTATGTTTGGTGGCTTTCCTTTTTTATTTCTGCATAGCCATGTGATCCTGTCCATGATCTTATATCTTCTAGCCATGTTCTTCATTTTTTGCCTCTTGATCCTTTTCCCATAATTTTTCCTTCTAAAACTGTTAGTATCCTCTATCCTGCTGAACCTCTCAGTACATATCCTTCCAATCTCATCTTTCTCTGGATCATTTCCTGTAATAAAGATTTCTGTAGGACATCTGTATTTGTCACATTTCTGTCCATGGGATTTTCAGAGCTCTCCTATAGCACCACATTTCAAACGCCGTTATCTGTTGCCTTACTCTCTTCTTGAATATCGAGGTCTCACTTCCATGTGAAAATTGGCCACACTAATGTTCTTATCATTCTTTTCTTTGTCTCGATACTCACAGAACTTCTAAGCAGATCTTTATTTTTCCAGAATGCATCTTTAGCTATGGCTGTTCTTATTTTTATTTCTTTATCTTGCTTTCCATCTGCAGTAAAGTGCCTAAATATTTGTATTCTGTTGTATGTTCAATTTTCATATTGTTTATGAATATTTCTGGCTCGGATCTGCTTTCTTTTGAGATTTTCATAAATTTGGTTTTTTTTTGCATTAATATCTAATCCAAATTCTTTACCTTCTTCAATTAGTAGCTGCAGTAATTTGATTAATTTGTTTCTGTTTTCTGCTATTAGAATGGTATCATCAGCATATCTAAGACTGTTGTATTTTATACCACTGATACTAATTCCTGTTTTTTATTTTTCAATCTTTTTCATCACTGTCTGACTATAGATATTAAATAGATTTAGTGAAAGGATACAACCTTGTCTAACTCCTCTTTTTATTTTCACTTCTGAAGACTCAAGAGTTAAAGAGCTGCATTTTCTGTTTGGTATAAATCATTTTTATAATCTTAAGTACATGATCTTCTATGTCTAATTTATCTAATATATTGAACATTTTATTATGTTTTACCTGGTCAAAAACCTTCTGAAAGTCTATGAAGCATATGTAAATGTTCCTATTTCTTTCAAGTGCTCTTTCTATTAGTATTTTTAGTTACAGGATAGCATTAATGGTTCCCATTCTCTTCTGAAGCCTTTCTGTTGTTCACTCAATTCACTGCTTATGGCTCTTTCAATTTGTTTGTTAATGATGGTTAAAATAATTTTAGATGCATGGGATATTAGGCTCACAGTTCTGTAATCCTCACAATTTTGTGCATTATGTTTCTTTGGAATTGGTATGTAGATAGATGTTGTAAAAACTTCAGGTAATTGTATTGTTTTATAGATGTCCTGAATGGATTCCACTAAATAGTTATTATTGCCATGCAAAGCTTTCAGAAGCTCAGCCGGAATATTATCACACCCAGGGGATTTATTATTACGAAGATTCTTAATTACATGTTCTACCTCCTTTCTTGTGGGTAGAGTGGTCTCTGTTATTACGTTTAACTTAAGGTGTCGTGAATCATCTAACATGTTACCATTATCATCATCATAGAGATCGGATAAGTACTCCACCCATCTTCCATTTATTTTTTCCTTATCAATGAGTATGTTTCCATCTTTGTCCTTGATGTTATTAGACCGTGTACATTTTGTTTTTCCCATTAAGTTCTTTCACTTTCAGGAATGCTTCTCTAGTTTTGTTCCTATTTTGTAATTCTTCTATCTCAGTGCACTGCCTATTTATCCAGTTTTCTTTCAATCTTTTACATAATTGTTTGATTCTTTTATCCAAAGATTTATATCTTAACCTTTCTTCTTCATTTGCACCTGTTTTCCATGTTCTTCTTTCATCAATAAGGTTGATTACCTCTTGAGTTATCCATGGTTTTGTCTTTCTTTCTTCTTGTTTATTGATGTAGTTTTTAGCAGATGTTATGATAGTTGCTTGTAGTCTCTTCCACTGAGAGGGTTCATTTTCGTTTTGCAACTGCACAGACAGCAGTTCTGAAATATTTTCATTAAATTTTGATTTTATTATTGGATTTTGTACTGGTCGCTGGGCTGTTGCGGTGCATCGAGGGATCCCCTCAGTGGTGAATCACCTATTTATCCAGTTTTCTTTCAATCTTTTACATAATTGTTTGATTCTTTTATCCAAAGTTTTATATCTTAACCTTTCTTCTTCATTTGCACCTGTTTTCCATGTTCTTCTTTCATCAATAAGGTTGATTACCTCTTGAGTTATCCATGGTTTTTTCATTTTTTCTTCTTGTTTATTGATGTAGTTTTTAGCAGATGTTATGATAGTTGCTTGTAGTCTATTCCACTGAGAGGGTTCATTTTTGTTTTGCAACTGCGCAGACAGCAGTTCTGAAATATTTTCATTAAATGTTGATTTTATTATTGGATTTTGTACTGGTCGCTGGGCTGTCACGGCGCATCGAGGAATCCCCTCAGTGGTGGATGATCAGTGGCCTCCTGGCTAGGTCCATGGGACCCGCTAACCAACGACAGCTGCGGTGCTCCATTCATATTGGGGGTTGGATAGTTCTGGCTGCCCCATTCCGTAATGCCGCTGTGTAAAGCATCATGTCTACACAGAAAAGAATTAAAGCCCAGGTAGTCTCAATATGCTTGGAATGGTGGTGTCAGGGGTGATATAGCAGGCCTTGCGGTATCGTCAGTCCGTGACTGCTATAAAGAAACTTGACACAGAAATTGCTTGAATGTTGCTATTTGGAATGCAAGAGGATTGAATAAATGCAGGAAATTGGCTAATGTGATGAGAGATTGAATATTAGTATACTAGGAATAAGTGAAACGTTTTGGAAAGGATCATCAGATTTTGAGTCGAAACTTCCAAATGGCAAGATATATAAAATATATACGTCAGTTGGTGAAATATCAAGAAGAGGAGTAGCATTTATCGTAGAGCAGAAAACTAATAAAAACATTATCCATATAATCAAAAAATCAGATAGAGTAATGGCAATTCTAGTGAAATCTAAACCTAGAGATATGCTGATCATTCAAATATATGCTCCTACAGAACAGAATGAGGAAGCAGAAATAGATATGTATGATGAAATAGGATGGTGTATAAAGGAAGTCGGAGGCAAGAAAGATCGAGTTATTTGTGTTATGGGTGACTGGAACGCAAAAGTTGGATCAGAGAGAGAGAGAGAGAACATCTACACACGTGGGTCCATTTGGACTAGAAATTTGGAATGAGAGAGGACAAAAGCCGATTGATTTCTGTAACAAGCACAATCTCGTCATAACTAACATTTATTTTGAGCAAAAACCAACAGCAAGATACACATGGGAAAGTCCGGATGGAAGATACAACAATCAATTAGACTATATTGCAGTCAGTAAACGTTACTTCAATGGAATACGGAACTCAAAGGTGATGCCAAGTGCTGACTGTGGATCTGATCATAGACTGGTCTTAATGAAGATGAATATTCACCTGAAAACAATAAAATTTAAAAGAAGTCAACCCCTAAAATGGGATCTGCAAATGGTACAAAATTCGAATCCATGTCAGCAATCATTAATTAATTAATAGGATTCCTAATTAGTTAGGAATTAATTAGTAGTTTATTAAAAATTAATCAGTAGACAGTGAAGAAGTTGGCTGGTAATGATTTTTTCATTATTTTTGAGAATACTGAGGAGCAAGCAATCAGATAACAGTTTGGCAAAAGTTTTTTTAAAGGACTACTGATTTTAAAGACTTGCTTCATGTTAATGGTAGTTAGCAGATGACTATGACATCTTATATAAGTGATAAGAATAGCAATGTGCAAATGGACCAGGAGAATTATTAGTATTCATTACTGAGAATTTCAGCAAAAGATCAGAAGATGCATGTAGTGAGTGAGTGTATTAGGTTTACCAGGTTTATGAAGCAATAAAAACCTGCACATATTTTAAAAAATATTATATTGCAAAAATCAAAGAATTATCTGTTAATTACAGTTGCTATTGCTTTATGTGCCATTAACTATGTTTGTAAACTTGGTACCTACAAGTTTTGATCCAAACATTTTTTTGTTTAATTATTTCAGTAATGTTAAATTATTGACTAATTAAATGTAAACTGCAAAGTGTCCATTTTCTAATACTGATACATGCCTATAAAATAATTTATGCCTTTTCTTAATGAAAACTCTTATAACTATAATCTGAGACCAATTAAGATGTTAACAATCAAATCTCTAGTATTTCTAAGTTTTACTACTGGATTCCAAATTTTTCTTTGAATGAATTGAAAATAATGTATATATTTATATAAAAAATAAGCACTGGGTTTATAGATTTTATTAATAATTATTTAATAAAACCTACCAATTTCATCACTTAAGCTAGTGGGGCTTCATCTGGGTTTGGGATGAAGTAGCGAAACTAGTAGGCTTTGTTAAATAATTATTACAACATATAAATCCAGTGTTAGTTATTTTTAGTTCATATTTATTTATTTTTTCTATTAACATAGCATTATTAACAGTTTTATGTTTTTCTTACAAGTTCAATAGTTATAATAGTATAAAACAATACAGAGAGGTAAATTTGAGAAATCAACCTAGAGAGAAATTCTGGGTTCAGTTTCTTTCACCCAGTAAAATAATAGTCATCCATTTGAGATGTTATATTCCATTGACATATCCAACTTTTATCAGTCTTCTTTTGTTGTTATTATTTACCTTAAAAGTATGATATAATCTGTCCTAATCAAAAATTTGAATCTAAGGTTTATAAATTACATTTCAAACCTGATAATTTATTATAATTACCTTTTTATAATACAAATTTCATACCTAAGCAAAATGAAAACATTACATGATAATGCTAAATCTTTTAAAACAATGATATTAATAAATAATATCATGATGCTCTCTGTTCTAACACTCACGCCATTAATTGGTAAACCCCATAAATCACATAGCATCTTGTCATTTATCAGCAACTTAGTATTCATTTATTATGCCAAACCAGCCCTATCTCTATGACTGCAATCACACTAAGGAGTTACTGCTTCCAGTTGCTAGTTCATGACCAAAATGATCAGTCACTTAAATGATTGGTTTGGAATACAATACTTAGTTACTAATAAGTGGCTGAATGCCACCATGTGATTTACTGTCATTGTATTTCTATTTTCTTGTAAAGGTAATATCAATTAGATATAATATTATAAGAGATAAGTCCCACACTGTTAAAACAGTGGTCTTAAATGTTAAAATATTAAAATTTTTATTAAATTCTTACATGTAATAAGAATTTAAGTATAAGCAATGCCTCTCAACAAGTATCTTCCTTATTAAACTGTAGGAAAATTAAAAGTTCAATTTCACAAGAAATACACTTTAAAACAAACAATATATCTTTACTTCAAAAATTAATCACTTAATTTTAGTCATAAATTGTCTAAATTTATTAAATAATATAGTGATACATCGATTTTATCCTATAAAAATACATTTATAATACCATGACGTTCATTGAAAATAGGCTTTTTGAATTTACAAAAAGGCCTTTCTTCTTATCTTTCACAAAATTTGCATACTGCTTCAAAAACTTCCCTCCCCTACAAAAAAGAATTTGATACATGATTACACGCATATTCTACAAGAAAATATCAGATAAGCTTACAGATATTTTCCATCAATCCATATTCACTATGAATTTTTATAAAACAGGATATAGTCCAAAATATCATAACTGCCATTCTTTCGAGATAGTAAATAAATTGCCAAGTACACTTTGATCATAACCACAGATGGGATGAGTACATAATACATGAATATAAGGGATGATGGTAATGATATCTCATAGGAAAATGCACTTGCTTCATATCCTAATCAAAAGAAATAAATCATTTTAGTGAAAGTATGTATTATGTATAATGATGAGAAATAATTTACATAATAATCCTTTTCTTTCTTTCTCACTTTTTCTTCCATGTAGTGTGCATATCTTTCAAAGCATGACAGATATATAGACTTAGCACAACCTCCATTAACAAATATACAACACTACAGTAGTTCTGCAAAATGGCTATAATAAAACTTTCAATGGCCAAACCTAATGATAATACTTCTGGAACATTATTATTACGTAAAAGCTAATTTATTTCACAAGTTAAGAAGTTCTTTAAAAATGTCTCATGAGAAAACTATGGAGTTACCATCAATGGAAAAATTCTCAATCAGTTATGTTTTGCAGGTAACATTGTTCTTTTAGCAAAAAAATAAAGAAAAAAAGCTCAGAAAATGCTAAATAACTTTGACAAAGAAAGCAGGAAAAAAAGTTTAAAGATTGATGACAAATTCCAATCAAATCAAATTAAAATTAACAGATCATCATATTAAAATATAAAAAAAGAAATGCTTTAATATATGAATTATTCCAATGTTTATCTATGGAAGTGAGACATGGACAACAACTAAAAATCAGGAACAGGTTGCATGTGCTCAAAGCATTTTGGAGAGAAGAATGTTCTACATTAACAAAAAGGAATAAAATAAGTAATACTAGAATTAGAGAGATGACTGAAGTAGAAGTTATTGTGAAGTGTTATAAATCATGTAAATGGAAATGAGCTGATCATATTAGTAGATTGCCAGATGAAAGGTAGACAAAATTAAGCACTGAATAGATACCAATAGAAGAAAAGAGAAGGAAATGTCAAAGAACAAGATGGAAGAACAAGACTACAAAGATTTGACATGAGATGGTGGACATTAGCTAAAGACAGACATGGATAGAAAGAGGCTAAAGAAGAAGAATTATGAGCTACTGCATAATGTCACTGCAATCTGTGCAATAGGATACGAGGTGTGGCTATTAAATAACAAGACTGGTTCCAAAAATGTCGTTTATTATTACAATTGTACAACTTAATTGTTATCCCCTTCAACATACTCCTTCCTATATCTATACACTGTTACATATGAATTTTCTTGGAAGTTTATTTTGCACTTGGTTAGACTATAATAAATTTAGTTTAATCCTTTATCCAAGTGTAAGCAAACAAAGTTTGCACCTGAAAATATCTTCAGGACTGAGGCAACTCGTAGTAAAGGTGGACCAAGATCTCATCACTTCTTGTCTCAGTATCTCCTATAATCCAAAGCACATCTCCTTGTGGATGTATAATGCTATGCATTAAAGGAAGGGCCACTACCCAGACCGGTTTCGACCTTTATTGAGGTCTCGTCAGTGGGAGCTAGACCAAGAAGTGGTGATACTAAGGCAGAAGCAATGGAGAGGTCATATTTACCTATGCGAGTTGCCAAAAGGTGTCTCCCATAATGCAAAGTACATCTCCTTACGGACATGTATAATGCTATGCATTAAGGGAGATAATTATGGGAGATACTGAGACAAGGAGTGATGAGAGCTTGGTCCACCTTCACTACAAGTTGCCTTAGTCCTGAAGATATTTTCAGGCACAAACTTTGTTTGCTTATACTCGGATAAAGGATTAAACTAAATTTATTATAGTCTAACCAAATGCAAAATAAACTTCCAACATCTTTCTCTAAATCCAGAGTAATTTAATTTTTTATTTATTCGTATGGAGGTTCCTCCTTTTTTCCCCCCCCTGTCCCTATTGGGGCGAGTTGAGCCCCCCTCATGGGGGATTAGGTATTTATGGCTGTAGATCCGTGTGTGTGTTCACGGAGCCGGTTTGCCTGCTTGCGGGATGAAAAATACCAGATAAACTGGTGGAAAAAACCCTACTGCCTGCGTCCAAGACCGGATAACTTGACTATGGCTGAGGAAGATCCTCAAATTCCTCACGTCTTCACGGGAATCGAACCTGGGACACTCCTTCCCCAGTCATATGGTTGCGAAGTGCACAGCCCCTAGGCTAACCATGCGGACAGTAATTTAATAATAAGGTAGTACACCTTTTGGCAACTCATATAGGTAAATATGACCTCTTCATTGCTTCTGCCTTAGTATCACCATTTCTGGGTCTGGCTCCCACTGACAAGACCTCAATAAAGGTCGAAACCAGTCTGGGTAGTGGTCCTTCCCTTAATGCATAGCATTATAGATGTCTGCAAGGAGATGTGCTTTGCATTATGGGAGATACTGAGACAAAGAGTGATGAGAGCTTGGTCCCCTTTACTATGAGTTGTCTCAATCCTGAAGATATTTTCAAATGCAAACTTTGTTTGCTTACACTTGGATAAAGGATTAAAGATTAAACTAAATTTATCATATGAATTTTCCACTGTTGGAAGCAGTTCTTCAAGTCATCAGGTGTTATCTGTTTCAGTAGTGCTGCCGTTTTCTCCTTTACCTCATCCACTGACTGAAAATGGGTGCCCCTCAATGTGAATTTCAACTTTGGAAAAGGTAAAAGTCGCATGGAGCTAAGTTCAGTGAGTAAGGTGGATGGTTCAACACTGGGACCTGATCTTATCAGCCAGATACTGCTTTACAGACAATACACTGTGGGCTGAAGCATTGTCCTGATGGAGAATCCAAGTGTTGTTCTTCCACAGATTGGGTCTCTTCTTCCTCACTCGTATTGAGCATAACTAAATGTTTTCTCTTCAAAATAAGAGGATAAGGTTCTTGAAGTGGTCGTTTAGAATTACAGCTAAAACAACTAAGGCTATGAGACCAGTATATATGTCTGTGACACATGTTGTTGGTGATGTTTTAGTTTTTTATGCTGCATCAGCATTTCAGGTTACAATGCGCCATGTCAAAAGATAAAATAAAACTAACAAATATCCATATATAATTAAATAAGTTAAAACTGCTATGTCTGATGCATAAAAATAAAACTAAAATCAGTATATTAAAATATATAATTCTAAAATGTCATATACTTGTATAATTACTGATTTTTTGTAAAATTTAAAAACACTGGATAAGTATATAAAATCTGAGTGTATAAGACTCACGTAGATTACTGAAACCAATAAAATAATGACTGAGCTCAATGATATAATGAGAACATTCAATTAAAATATGATGAGCAGTTAGAGAGGATGAACAACATTCACACACACACAGGCAAATCACATTTCAATTGGAATGAGTTTTGAGATGGGTATGGCCTATGCAAAACTGGTAAAGAACAACTTCCTCTCTACAAACCTCATACAGACAAGAATGTCATTTAAGTTCAGACTGAATCTGATAAAGCTTATTATGAGCTTTTAATGGAACTTGTGATAGAGTATAGATTATTAAACACATGTATTCATAATAATGAAGAATTATAAAAAAAAAATGTTTTTCTTTATTCTTGTGAATATATATCTTTAATAATCAGCATAGCTTGTTGCTGTTCTCTTTTTCTCTCTCTATGCATGAAGTCTGCCACTGGGATGCAAATTTTTATCTTATAATCTACCTGCATTAGTACACTGGCAGACAAAAAGTGGACAAAATTAAGCACTGAGTGGATACAAGAGAAAGAAAGGTCGCTGAAGAACAAGATGGAACACCGATCTACAAACGTCTGACAAGAAATGGTGAGCATTAGCTAAAGACAGAGAGAGCTATGCATACTGATCACCGAATTAGAAACTTCTTTAATACCATGTTGGACCTCCTTTAGCCCAAATAATAGCACATATGTGGTTTGGAATATATATATTCCACAGGCATTAGATTGCAGCTATATCCACAACATACCAGGCATTCAGCTTTAACTGGCTCAGATTTGACAGAAGAGGACTCTGCTCCTGGATCTGTTTTTCTAACATGCTCCATATGTCTCAAAGATTCAGATCCAGGCTTTAATAAAGAAGTATTAGGACTTTTGGTGGCCAGGGAAGATGGAAGTTGATGTCATGCTTGCTGAACAATTCTTGCACGATGGACAGCAGCACTGTTATCTATAAAACAACCATCACCTCCTGGATAAAATGTCAACACTGCAGGATGGACTTGATCAGCAACAATGTTCAGATATTTCTTGGAGGACACCTGACCTTCCAGCAATTTCAGGGTGCTTCTGTACCAACAAAACATGCCCAACACCATGTCCAGAAAACCTTGAGTTGTGTTTACAAGGCAAGCTGGGTTCATTGCTTCATGGACTCTCACCAAAATTTCTACCTACTGTCAGTACAGAACAAGGTATACTGTGACTCAGACCACATGACCTTTTTTTCAGTCTTCCAGTGTCCTGAGACCACCATAGATGAACTTTCCAGTTCTTCAGAGAAATCAATTATTTCTGTATAGGCATGTGACTGCTAATACCAATCCTCTTCAATTCTCTGTGCATAGATTGGTGAGATATGGATCAGGAATAGCCGTCATTAAATGTTCCGGTCAATTTGTGACCACAGGAAGTTTAGTTTGTCGATACAAAGCCTTCTCAGTCTTTTATCATGTCGATCTTGTTCCTGGCAGACTGTCTTAGGACCACAGTTACACCTGTTACACCTCTTAGCCAAGCTGTGTGGGTTATTTTTCCATTGATTAAACACCCAAGATATCTTACCTTATGAGAAACTAGTCAGCTTTGCTGTTTTCAATATCATGGTTCCAGCCAGATAAACCCATTATTGAACTCCAAATACTTTTGTATATATGCTATATAAGTGATGTTTATGTACATCTGCATAAAGGTTTCTAATTCAATGGCTAGTAGGTGCAGAAAGTTAAGGGGGAAGGCCTATATCCAGCAGTGGATGAAAAGAGGCTCAAAAAAAAGAAGAATCTATCTGTAATCTGTGTAGAGAACATGCAGGTGACAGAATTTTAAGAAAAAAAGCTGACCTAGATGCTGTGTGTCTGCAGTTTTATTTCCCTTGATCCCAATGTAATTTGGGATCCAACACTGACAAACATTCAGATTCAGAAACATTCAGGATCCTCCTTATCTGACAGAACAACTCAAGCCTGGAAAACAGAATAGTAAAAAAAAAAAAAAAGACTTTGTTTTACAAAGAATACAGAAAGAAAAGAATAGACAAAGATGAAAAATGCCAGTTCTGGGAGATCCTCTCCACCATGAACTCCTCCACCATGAACGTTCATGGTGGAGGAGCTGTAAAACACAAATTTTTGCAAACCTTTCCCACTTTGTTTAAGTAGGAAAGGTTTAAGATTCCTAGTTGAAGTAATCATACCACTTTAGATTAATTCTGCTCACACATTCTCGAAAATGTGCGAGCAGAGCTAATGAGTTCATTCATATTCCTTTCTAATATTGCCATTCAATCACTTATTCTGTAGAATAACATGTGCATTACAAAATTTCCCATTTTATTTCAGCAACGAAACTTTTTAAATCCTTATCCTTCTGCTTTAATTTCTATTTTAATTCTGATCACATTTCCATGGTCCTCTTTTTATTACTGACTTTATCAAATTAGTTCACCATCTCTTTTAAATCAACAATATTGTTTTCTGAATATTTTTTTGAAACATTGTCATAAGGTTATGATTAAAATGTGATTGATGACTGCTTTATTCTCATGATATTACTTTTGAAGTAATATTATAAATATTACCTGAAATCACTATAAGATTCAAAATTTTATCAAGTTTTACAATTAAACTTATTTCTGAAATCCAGAAGGTAAGAGGAAACAGTTCTACAAATTATAGACATGTCATTTTTTAATAATTGCATGTTCAGCTACAATGAAACTAAAGATTCAGAATTCTTTACATTGAAGAATTTTTTTTTATATGAAAATATATCAATTAAGATAACTATTAAGCTATCTGAATTGATGTGATTGATCTTATTACTTAAAATCAGATCTCTGATAATTTTTTATTAAGCTATGAAAAATGCCAATCTAAAAACATTTAGTAGTATAAGTCTCTTTAAGGGTTAAAGCTAAATAACTGGTAGGAAACTCTCATACGGTAAGAAAGATTGAGAACTGATCAGAGCTTCTGACCCAATGCCAACCCTCATTTTCTCATGCCATACCTTGTAAGTATCTGTATCACCCAGACAGCAAATGAAACAGGAAAGGGCTGGATGGTTTATCATTATGAAATGTCATGCCAGCTGGGGCAATACCTACATCTTCTGTCCAAAAAGAAACCAAACTTTTGATAGAAAATAAAACACAGGCCAATTATAATTATTCAAATCATTTATTTCAATCAATATACTCTGTCTCAGCTTTGATAGTGTTTGGCACGATCAATTAATTCGATAAATGAGTTTTTTTAAATCGGTTTTTGGGATACTGTTGAGGGTCATGGTTACTGCCACTTAATGTTTTCGATGGTGTCATATCGCTTTCCTTTCGTTGGCAAATGAAGTCGGGGGAAGATAAAGAAACCACAAGGTGCTAAATTAGGTGAATACAGTGAGTAATCCAACACACAAACTTGGTTTTTGCTCAAAAACTGTCTCACACTGTTCGAACAATGAGATGGTGCTTTATCGTGCAAAAGTGACCAGTTGCCTGTATCATGATATTCATGCCATACGAGACGAATTCTCACTATGAATCGCTTCAAAATTTTTAGATAAAACTCACCATTGACCATTTGGCCAGGCAGAACAAATTCTTTGTGGATAATGCCTTTGGAATTGTAGAAACAAATCAGCATTGTCTTTGCTTTTGACTTCTCCAAGCGACTTTTTTTTTTTTTCAGATGCCCTCTTCTGGTGGTCTCTACTCAGCACTCTGGAACTTTGTTTCGGGCTCATACTCAAAACACCACGTTCTGAGTATGAGCCAGTAACGATCGCTTCAAGGAAGTTTGAATCCTTATGAACAGTTTTAATGAGGTCCTTGTAGTGTTCAATTCAATACATTTTTTGATCGTCGGTCAACAATCGCGAATTCAATTTATGAAGGCCCAAACTCTCAGTCAAAATGTTGTGCATAGTTGATTTTGGAATCTTCAATTCATCTTCAATCAATCTCATGGACGATTTCAGGTTTTCTTTGATGAAATCATGCACTTTTTGGATGTTAACTTCACTCAGTCCAGTTTTTGGATGTCCCTGCTTTTTGTCATCCTCAAGCATCTCACGACCACTTTGAAATCACTTAAATCACTCGTAAACTTGAGTATGGGATAAGCATTCATTACTGTATGCTTTTTGAAGCATTTGATGCATTTCAGTAAAACTTTTAAAAAGTTTAACACAAAAGTCAATCACAGCTCTCTTTGAAAAATGAGTTTCTCTTTGAAACTCATTTTCCGACCATTTGTCAAAACACACTGTCACTCTTGGCACTATAACTCGGCTTCTAATGAAACAAATGTCATAAACAGTTGCCACATCACTAATGAAGGTTGCCACTTTCGACAACAAAGAGATACAACAGATGGCGCCACTATTTTCTTCTATTTTCGAAAAGTTTGGTTTCTTTTTGGACAGAGGGTGTAGTTGAACAAAACTCCAAGTGTATCGAATAACTAGGTGAGCAATGAAAAACAGAGATAATGGAACAAATTCACTCTCAGCAGAATTGAAGAAAGGCACCATCAACATAAGATGACTCAAGGGAAAAGGTGGAGCTAGCAGTAGAATTGCCATGTTTACATAATTGGTGTTACTGAGAGAAAGAAGTCTGAAACAGATGAGATACTTTAAATAATAAATAAGTTACTCAAAATACCAAGTAATTTTATATAAACTTGGTTTTCAATCCTATTTCCCAAGTAAGCAAACAGACAAGTAAGTCAAGTTTGCACCTGCACGTAGTGTAAGTCTGAGGCAACTTATGGTAGTGCCACTCTAGGCAACTTGTGGTAAAGGTGGAAAAGAGTGGCACTACCATGAGTTGCCTCAGACTTGCACTATGTGCAGGCACAAACTTTACTTACTTGTCTGTTTGCTTACTTGGGAAATAGGATTAAAAACCAAGTTTATATAAAATTACTTGGTATCTTGAATACATAATATACCCAAGTTAAAAAACTTTCTAATAAATAAGTTATTTAAGATGTAATATAACTTCAGTATTATACATTCAAGACAGATTCCTTCTTGATTACAAGCTCATAAATTAGAGGATGCTTTTAATGACATCCTACTAATGTCACCAGCCTGGCTGGCTGAATGGTTAGCATATCTGCTCTCCAGCCAAGAGGCGGGAGGTTCAAATTCTGCCAAGGGCATAGATGTTTGTGATTATCTTACTAACCAATTACCACAAGTATTGCTGTGACCTGTGTCCTGGCACAGGATGACATTTGATGTCTTTGTGACAAAAAAAAAAATAAAAAAATAAAAAAAAAAACTATCAGTGTGTCAGTCATGATGGTTTATATTCTACCACAATGGTCTTCACTAAGTTTGAAGTGCTACGAAAATCTAGACCATTTTGGATTGCCTACCTAGGATAAATGTACTGGTCATTCAAGGAGATTTCAATGCAGAAATGGGAAAGAGTACTAGTTAGGTCCAGTATGACAGATTTGATCAAGTGAAATGCAACGCTCATAACAAACGAGTTGGAATTTGTCCAAGCTAACGGATTAGTTATTGCAAAATGATTACATCCTGGTACTGCAAGTAGAAGACAAGTATCTTTGATGTGCACAACTGCTTAGCAGCAGACTGTGACACAAACCATCCACTAGCAAAAGCCAACTAGATTAACACACCCATGACAGGCTATGTGTCATGCCTTATGTTGTACTAGTATACTAGTATAGGATGAGACACATCCTGCCATAAATATGCTAAGACTCTGAATCTGTCTTGAATGTATAATATTGAAGTTATATTATATCTTAAATAACTTAGTTATTATTTAGAAGTATCTCATCTGTTTCAGACTTCTTTCTCTCAGTAACACCAATTATTTAAACATGATTATGTTTACGTAATTGGTGTAAGCATGGCAATTCTTCTGGTAGCTCCACTTCTTCCATTGGATCATCTTATGTTGATGGTGTGCTCTGTGCCACTAGAATGGATGTCAAAGTGATTCCTAAAAATCAAAAAGGTTGAATGATCTATTAGGAATTAATGAGAACACACCTGAAATATTCTGAGAAGGAGTCAAAAGTATAATCCAGGATAGGTCAAGCAACATCTGGGTACAATTAGAAGACTAAGAAACCCATGGATCTCAGAGTTAACAGAGATCTGATCAAGAGGGGGAGAGGAGACACAGGATTGAAGAATATAAGAGACTATACAGAGTAAAAAATACATCAGACAGGACAAGAACAAATATTTTACTAAGAAACATGAAAATATAGAGCACCAGATGTGCATGCTCATCTGGTGCTCATGCTCAAGAGGATATTTGGGCTAGTTTGTGAACTTTATTAAGCACAAGTTCATGCCAAATTGAATATTATCAAGAACAACAATGGAATAGTATTAATGGAAGAAGAGGAGACCAAAAACAGACAGAAAGAATATCTGATGAAGAATTGCATAGGAGAGGATGAGGAAAGTTTGGAAACAACCCCTCCCCAACACAAATCTTGGGTGATATTCACCTCCACTTAGGCACAAAGTTAAAAGAGCAGTTAAGGAAATTAATAAAAAAATAAGGCTCTGGATGGACAGAGGGATAAGAGCATTTCACAGATTGATGGTAAGAATATAGGAGTATGGCCTAGAGCAGGGGTGTTCAACCCATTGATCACGATTGCAGAGCGATTTTTCGTCAATCTCTTGTGTATTCCTCCTTACTTACAAATTTAATTAAAACTGAAAACATAATATTTTATTTATCATTATTTTGTATTATTTTTAATTCGCTCTTTAAGTATTGCTATTGTTTATTTATTTTTGTTAAAATTGTCAAATCAGTAATTTTCTTATAAGTCCTTATAACCTTATAACCTAATTCATTTACCTTATAAGTTATAAGGTAAATGAATTAATTTGGATCAGTGGAAGTCAAACAGGGAGCCGAGTGAATACGATTATAAGCAAAGTGTAAAAACTCGATTGTAGCTTAAATATTAAATATTCCAAAGCACATTACATCAATTTTTTACTTAGGTTAAAGTTCCATGTGAATATTGTAAAAAAATAAACTTTGTTTGTCTCGGTAAAGTTTGTATTAGATGTTTTTGTAAATAACTCTTTTAAAGCTAACTGTATATACTGCTTTAATAAGAATATGTCATCATCATCATCATCATCATCAAATTCCTGCCATGTACCCTCAAGGGGTGTACAGGATATGACAGTACTACATGAAAAAATTACATCATTACTAACTTCCTATCTACAATTTTCCTCCAAATCAGTCTGTTACTTGTCAAGACTCCAACATTATCAGATCTTATATTTCTATCGTCTAAGGCACTTTGTACCGTATCAATCCACCTATATCTTGGTCTTCCTCTGGGTCGTTTTCCTGCCAACCTGGCAGAGAACACTTGTTTTGCTAATCTTTCCTCTCCCATTCTATTTAAGTGACCATACCATCTGAGATTAGCTCTGCTAGCGCATTCCTGGATGCTGACAATGTCAAGTTCTTTCCTAATATCCTCATTTTTAATATGATATTGCCATTGATGCCATCTGTTCACGCCTCTAATCTTTCTCAGGACTCTCATATCTGCGGTCTCTAGTCTTTGGTCAAGTGTTTTACTTCTGACCCAGCTCTCAGATCCATAAGTTAAAATTGGTTTGAACACAGTCTTGTATACAGCTAATTTAGTGTTCCGACTAATTTCTTTCTTATTCCATATGAATTTATTCAATTGACTTCCCACGATACCAGCTTTGCTGATTCTGTTGTCTATTTCTATATTTAGTTTACCATCTTCAGTAAAAATTGTGCCTAAGTAGCTGAAATGTTTTACTTGTTCCACAGGTTCTCCATTCACAACACAGTTGACATTTTCAATGATTCTGCCTATTTTCATTGTCTTGGTCTTTTTATTGCTGACCTTCATACCATATCTATTGCAACAGCTATTCAATTTAGTCAGAGAATCTTGCAGACTTGTAGCGGATTTATTTACAAGTATAACATCATCCGCATAAAGCAAAGAGCTGACATTAACATCTCCAATTTTGATATCAGGTTTAATACCACATTCCTTCATAATGTGATCCATATAGATAATGAATAACAGAGGGGATAATGTACATCCTTGTCTCACACCAGATTTTACATTAAACCATCTTCCTGTACTTCCTTCAATTCTAACTGCTGACTCACAACTCAAATAAAGACTAAGTATTGCTTGATATAATGCCCCATTGACACCATATAACTGCAGCGTATTGAATAGCTTCTCTCTTGGCACCTTGTCATATGCCTTTTCCAAATCGACAAAACTTAAATACAGATCTTTGTTATATTCCCATGCTTTCTCGACTATTTGTCGTAAAGTGAAAATCTGATCCTGACAGCCTCTATTTGGCCTGAATCCAGCTTGTTCTTCACCAAGCTTTTCTTCCACAATTCTTCTCAACCGTTTCTCAAGTATACTTGCATAGATCTTGCCAGGAACACTCAGTAGGGAAATACCTCTGTAATTCTCACATTCAGTTTTATTTCCCTTTTTATATATGGGTACTATGAGAGCTCTACTCCAATCATCGGGAATTCGTCCCTCTGTCCAGGCTTTCTGAACTATGCAGTGCAGCCACTGTAAGACTCTTATACCACCATACTTCAGCATTTCTGGTCGAATATCATCTACTCCTGCTGCCTTTCCACATTTCAAGCCTTTGATGGCTTTTTCTACTTCAGGAATGGATATGTATTCCTGACTGCATGCCTGGTCAGTGTTTTTTATCACTGTGCTGTCATCACTGCTTGTTTCATTTAGCAGTTTTTCAAAGTAATTACTCCATACTTCAAGGATATCTTTTTCTCCTGTTTTCATTTCACCTTTATCATCTCTAATTCCTTTTACAGCACTCTTTCCTCCATTCCTAAGCTTCTTCAACAACCTCCAGAATATTTTGCCACCTTCTTGATATTTATTTTCTATATTCTTGCCAAAGTCCTCCCATGACTTTTGTTTAGCTAGTTTTACACACTGTTTAGCTTTCTTACATTTGTCTCTGTATTCTGTAAGAGTAAAAGCTGACTTATTTGTCAGGAAATTTTGATATGCTTTCTTCTTTTCCTTCACTGCCTCTTTAACTTCCTGTGTCCACCAGGGAGTTCTGATTTTTTTATCTTTGCACACAACTTCACCACATGCCTCTCTGGCAGAATCAATCAATGTTTCCTTCAGAGTTTGCCACTGAATCTCCAAGGTTTGATTCCTGTTCTCAAACTCTTTCATTTTCTTTTCAATAATATTTCTGTATTTTAGTCTACAGTTTACATCTGAGAGCTGCTCAACTTTTATTCGCTTTAAAACTTTCTTACATGTTATTCTTTTCAATATGAAATTCAATTTTATCCTGCTCAAGACTAAATAGTGATCACTTCCAATTTCAAATCCTCTGTACACTCTGGTGTCCTGCACCAGGGAGAAAACATCACTATCAACAATAACATAGTCAATGAGACTTTTCTTATTCCTAGCCTCTTCTCTCCATGTGAATTTGTGCACATTTTTATGTTGGAACATGGTGTTAGTAATAACCAGTCCATGTCCTGAGCAGAAATCCAACAGATATTTGCCATTATTATTAGCTTTGCTCTTTTCTCCAAATTTTCCCAAAATATTTTTGTATGTCTCACAATCATTTCCTACTCTGCTATTTAGATCCCCTACAAGGACCAACTTTTCCTTTTTCATTGTGTCAGTTGCTTTTTCTAAAGCCTCAAAAAATTCCTCCACTTCTACCTTAGTAGAACCTTCTGTGGGACCATAGGCACAAATAAGTCTCATTGTCCAGTTCCCCATTCTCATATTTGCCCACATTACTCTACTTGAGACTGACTGCCATTCAAGAAGATTAGCCTCGTATTTTGTGTTGAATACTATGGCTACTCCTTCTTTTCCTTGATTGTTATTGCCTGAATATAACATTTTGTATTTATTGCTCAGAAAGATCTCACCAGTTTTGGTCTTTTTTGTTTCAGTCACCCCTATTATGTCGATCTGGTACTTATCTAATTCCTCAGCTAGCTCCATTTCTTTGCCATTCAGGCTTCTTACGTTGATAGTACCGATCTTTAACTCTGGTGATGTTGAGTTGGGGTTTGTTTTCAGATTTGTTCCAGTAGCTGACTTTTCGCTGTTCACCCTGGTTCCCTGGCGAAAACAACGGGGGCCTTGTTTAACCGGGCGACGCCCCAGCCGGCATGAAATTTTGTCATGTTGTACCATCATTTTTCATTTTGGTTTAACCAATAAGAATACAATTTGGTCGGCTAAATCCCAAATTGCCAGCCCATCCTCGTTCGTTCAGTATCAAAGTAGATACCCAACAGGGTGCACCACGAGAAGGTGAGGATTGGACATTAGGTCAGAAGCGCTGGTCGGTTCTCCGCATTCCTTTAAAGGCTATGTGGAGGTCTCCTCTCAGTTATACAGCTTTGACCCTTAAGCACCCCATAAGAATATGTTAGAGTATTAAAAACAAAGGCAATGTTTTTGGTGCCAAAGCTGTACATGGCGGCATTAGAAAGATTGTTATTGAAACTTGTATATATGAGAAAGGCTTGCAGGCTCTAAGTGTAAACATCTCTGAAGTCAGTCAGAAAGAGTTCAAACAACTTTCCAATGGCCAGCAACTTACCATCAAAAGAAAGCAGAGGAGAACAAAAGGCGTGCTGAACTTGAAACTTAAGATGAAAGATTCATATTGATTCTTTGGGGGTTGCCAAACTTCATGCGAGGTCTCAGAGGAGGCCTAATAAAAAGGGACTGAAGCAAGCAGAAGGAGTCCTGGTTCTAGAATTGCTGTCAGAGAGGAGGCCGCCCAATCCAGAGTTGCTATCAGAGAGACTGCCCGGATCCACGTTGCTTGAGAGAGGAGTTCCCGCTTCCAGAAAGGAGTTTCTCGGTTCGAGATGTCGCTAGAGAGAGACTACTTCTAGGACGCAGACAAGGTTTCAAATTGGCGAAAGGAAGAGTTCCAATTGCCGGAGAAACGTTTCCAGACCAGGTTAATGTCAGACGTTCACCAGCGTGTTGTGTTTTCATTACAATTTGACGAATCAAACGACTTCACTGATATTGCTCAGTTAATGGTATTTATTCACATGGTATTTCAAGATTATTCAAGTAAAGAAGAAATTATACCATTATTGGGATGGACTAGGGGAGAAGACATTTTTTCAGCATTTGAATGAATTTGTGAAACAACACAAACTTCCGCTTTTTAAACTTGTGTCTATTACTACTGATGGTGCTCCTGCAATGATAGGTAATAAATCAGGCTTCATTTCATTATGCAAAAATGATGACAAATATGCAGATTTTTTAACGTACCACTATATTATTCACCAACAAGTACTGTGTAGTAAAAGAGTAAACACAAAAGATGTTTTGGATATTACATTTAATATTGTAAATTCTGTTCGAGGAAAAGCCCTGCAATGGCGGTTATTTAAATTACAAGCAGATGATGATAGGGAACTTCTGTTGTACAATAATGTTCACTGGCTCAGCAGAAGTCAATTTTTAGAAAGATTTCTTGTATTAATTAACAATATAAAAAATTTTCTTGATGAAAAAGGAGATATTTATCCACAATTGAGTGATAAAAGATGGTTGTTACACTTATCATTTTTAGTAGATTTCTGTATGAAATTAAGCAATTTAAATTTAGAGTTACAAGGTAGAGATAAAAATTTAATTGACATGTTAAGTTCAATAAAAACTTTCCAACTATACTTACTTTTATTAAAAAAAAATATAAATGACCGTGAATTTAGACATCTCCCATATTTATTAAAATTTTTTGAACAAAATCAAGAAATGCTTCGCTATGATTTAAAAGAATTTATTCGTGAAATAGAATTGAGGAAGAAATAAATTCAAGATTTAAAGATTTTAATATAACTGAAATGATTGCATCTTTTATCTATAATCCATTTCAAGAAAACTTGAACATCACAGAAATTTCAAATAAAATTAGTGGGCTGTTTGATATAAACCAAGCTGAAGTAGAACTTGAAATAATAAACATTCAGAATAGTTTACATTTAAAATCAATAAACAATGAAGTCATTTGGAAGTATGCATATGAAAAATTCCCAATATTAACTGATATTGCGCGAAAAATTCTGTCGTGTTTCTTACATACTTGTCAGAATCCACTTTTTCAAATATGACCACCATAAAAAATCAATTAAGAAACCAAATTACAAATGATCATTTGGATGATTGTCTGTGATTGGCCACTTCTTCATATTAACCTAACTATGAAAATATTGCGAGGTCCAAACAATGCCAAATTTCACATTAACTTTTTTTATTTTTTTTTTATTTTTATTTTTTATAATCAACCAGCATTTCCTCTAACTTGTGAGTTTGTAATCAATCTGTTGTTTTTAATAACTTTGGTTTACCAAAATAGAGAAATAAATATTTTATTCCAATATATATATATATTTTTTTTTGTTGTATTAAAATAATTAAAAGTGATAAATAAATTTTTAAATACACAAATAAAGTTTTTAGTTGTTTATTTGTGGGTAATCAGATACCAGGTTGGGGGAGCGTGATCTATATAAGAGAGTAGATCGCCGAATAACTTATATATAAGAGAGTAGATCACCGAATAACTTTTTATAGAAAAGTAGCGCACGTAGTAAAAAAGGTTGAACACCATTGGCCTAGAGACTGGAAAGAGTGAGTGAGATACTGCCTTTAAAGAAGGAACATATAAAGGACTAAAAGACCTACTGATCTCTAATGCATCCAAGATTTTACTAAAAATTATTCTAAATAAGATTGAAGCCAAAGTCAAGGCCGAGATGCTTGACTAACAGGCAGTTTTCAGGAAAGGCAAGGATATTAGAAATCAGATCCTCCAGACTAACACATATCATCAAAGTAGAGAGTTCGGACTTCCTTTGGTGATGTGCTTCACAAACTATTCAAAAGCTTTGTATTTTGTACAGTGTTCAACCAGGAGAAATTATGGGAAGTAAGCTAACTTGTGCAGTGAGCAAGAGACTACAGTGAGAACTGGTATAAGGTCAGTAAATCTGAATATCTGGGATCTGTCATCAATGTAAAGAAATGCTATTATGAAAACAGGGTTGGCCAGTGGTACTTTTCAGCCAGAGCCATGCTTTTAAACAATTTCTCTGTGCTCTGGATTCAATTTCTCCAGTCTGACAAACTCTTTATTTGTATTTTTTGCAAGAAATGATGGATATACTTTATTCAAAGTTTTTTCCACTGGGTTATACTATAAATTAGAGATGCCAAGAAATTATATTATTGGTTTAATGTAAGTGTAAGCAAACAAAGTTTGCACGTGAAGTAACTTCACGACTGGGCAACTCATATATAGAGGCTAATGACTTTACATCACTTGCCTTAGTATCCGATAATGTAAAGCACATATCTTTATTGCCTCGATGGACCTGTGATTTCAGTCAGGATTTCTCCATGACTGCAGGTCGTAAAGAGTCCAGCTATTCCTGTCTTGGGCCTTTCTTCTCCGTTTTCTTCCAACTTTCTTAATCATTAGATCTTCCCACCTTAAGGCTGGTCTTCCAGGTTTCCTTTCAGTATCTCTCGGATACCAATTTGTTACTCTGACTGTCCATCTGTTGTCTCTCATTCTGGCGAGATGTCCTGCTCATCTACTTTTGCTGTTGTAGATTGCTTTTATTACGTCTTTGAGTCCAGACTTCTTCCTGATTTCTGTATCTTATTACGTGGTCTATTTTATTTATATTGCACGTTGAGTTATTATTAAGCTTTGCTCTTCTTTTAAAGTTTCACTGCCATAAGTTAATGCTAGTAGGACGTGGCTATTGAAAAGATGGGCTCTTATTTCTATATCTATGTTTTGGTTGGTGATTGTTGATTTTATTTTGTTGAAGGCTATCCAAGCAGCTCTTTTATTCCTTGCTATTTCATTTGATATGTTGTTATTCATTTTTATGGATTATAAGAGGTAGATGTAATCTTAACTTTTTCAATGGTGTGGGATTCTAGAGTGATTGTATAATCTTTACAGTATTCGTTTTTTCATCCATCTTGTTTTGTCTGGATGTATTTCCAATCCAATTTTTTGGCAGTTTTGGCTCATTCAGCATTGATTCTAAGAGTTCGGGGGAGTGAGATATTAATACCACATCGTTGGCGAATAATAGGATATTTAACATTTTACCATGAATGTTTATTTCACCTTTCATGTCAGTTTTTCAAATGATGCTGTCCAGAGTAGATGTGAAGACATTAAGTGATAAGACATTGCCCTGGCATACTTCTCTACTTGATTTAATTTTAATCAGGTGACTTAAAAGAGTGATATTTGTTGTGCCTTCTTTGTAGATATATTTTATGAGCTGAATATATGCTATTTCTACTCCTTGTTCTATTAAAGCTTGGAATACTGCATTATGTTCAACAGAGTCAAATGCCTTTTTAAAATCTATAAAAAGAAGACAAAGTGGAATCTGGTATTCTCTGCATCTTTCTGTTAGCTGAGTAATAGTTTGAATGTGATCTATTGTTGAAAAGCCTGTTCTTTGTAGCTATTTTCATTGATCGAGGTTTGTATTCTGTTCAGGATGATTCTGGCGAATATTTTATATGTGTATGATAATAGGCAGATGGTCTATAATTACTGATGTCTTCTTTATTACTTTTTTTATGCAGAATTATTGTCTTTGATGTTTTCCATTCAGTAGGTGCTTTCCTTAATTGTATATATTGAGTAAATCTTTCTGCTAGAGTTTTAAAGAGTACTTGTCCCCTTTTTTCAATTCATTCAGATTTTATACTGTCAATTCCTGGTGATCAGTCATTTTTCATATGGTGGATAGCCATTTTGACTTCTTCAGGTAGGACAGATGTATTTCCAAATTTTCATCTGGTAGTAGAGCTGTGACTTCTTTAGATGAATAAAAGTTCTCATAAAATGATTTTATTAATTTTTTAATTTCACCTCTGTTTGTGTGTCTGTTTCCTTGATTGTCTATGAAGGCTGATGGTGGTGGTTGCTTTAGACTTATTTCTTTTTCTACTACTTTTTTAGGCTACTGCGGAGCCTAGCTGCGTCTGACAATTTTGTCATTCTATATATATTATAGTCATCTTTGATGTTCTGCCTCAGTCGTTTACAGATAATTTTATATTCTAAACGGTCTTTTCCTGTATCTTTCAGTATTCTTCTTTTCTTCAATAGTTCTACTGTTCTTGCTGATAGGCGTTCCCTCGTCTTAGGAGGAAATTCATAGGAGACTCTTTCTTTGCAGTTCAATAAATAATTATTAAAGTTTGTTAAATCTTTGTTGATTTCTTTTTTTTTAATTTTCAGTTGGTTTCTTCCACATTTTTTCTAAATTCTTCTGAGTTTATCTATTTTGAGCGTTTTTTATGGTTGGACTGTGCTCATATGCTTTCCTCAATTTTTTTAGCTTATTTTGAGGGGGGTTCTTATTAGACAGTGGTCTGAATAAATATCGCAGTAGTTTTTCCAATGACTCAACATTTTTTATCATTCTTTTGCAATTTGTTAGAATGAAATCAATTTCATTTCTTGTCTCTCCATTTGGGGATTGCCAAGTCTTTTTCCAGTTCTCTTTTTAAAAAAAACTATTCATAATGTAAAGCCTTTCTACTTCAACAAATTCTGCCAGGAGTTCGCCTCATTCATTTCTTTCTCCTTTCCTCCACAGTCCAATGTATTTTTCTTCAATAGATCCTGTACCAATCTTTGCATTGAAATCCTCACACACTATACTGCATGTTGTTTGTAGCGTTCATAGAAGTTTTTTATTTCTTCTTTGTCAGCTGTTGAAGTAGGTGCATAGACTACTATTATTTTTATTGTTACTGATTCTCCTATTTTTAATTTTAGTGTTCCTAGTCATTCAGAATGGATTGTGCAAGAAATAATATTTTTAGTTAGCTTTTCGTTTATGATGAAGCCAACTCCTCCAGCCCTTGTAGCGTTATCTGAAGGTCCCAGGAAAATTTGGTTGCCATTGTTCCATTTTGCTGTTAATTCAGAACTTCTTTGGGTTTCACAAATAGCAAAGACATCAAACTTTGTTTTGCAATTATCGAAATAGGAAATCACTCTGGGAGTCGGAAGACAGAGTTTGAGTGTTGAAAGAACCAATAAATAAGGTCAAATTTCCAGATAGTGGTCTACCTTCCTCTGTGGGATTCTTAGCATCCCCTGCTCTTGCAGGTTTCTCACTACCACCTTGGTGGGATTGCTTGCAAAGAACCATGCAGGAGTGGGCGGCTTTTTCTTCTTCTACTTGCTGGCATCTTTACAGTGGTCTACAGCACTGAAATCACCTTTGGTCCATGGCTCCTTATTCATTATTCGGAGCTGCCCGCTTGTGCTTCCCTCATCCACCACCTGAGGGACGTGCTTGGTAGAGGGTGAGGTCCCCTACCAAGCATGTATAATGTATAAAGCATGTATAATGCTATGCTTTATGGGAAGGGTCATTACCCAGACCGGTTTTGACCTTTATTGAAGTCTCATCAGTGGGAGCCAGACCCAGAAGTGATAGCAAGGTTGAAGTAATGCACAAGTCATATTTCCATATAGAAGTACAAGTATATGCATATACTAAGGCAAGTGATGTGAAGTCATTAGCCTCTATACACGAGTTGCCCAGTCATGAAGTTACTTCATGTGCAAACTCTGTTTGTTTACACTTGGAAAAAGAATTAAACCAAGAATATGATTTCTTGGCATCTCTAATTTATACTTTATCCAAGATTTAAATCAGCAGTGTGTGACTGAAATCTTATCACTGCATGTTTGGCTTACTTGAACTGACCACATGATTATCCCCTCCCTTATCCAACTACTTATGAATATGAAGTGATATAAATTGACTAGTTCTGTTTTAGCATTGTCATCATTATTATTATTATCGTTATGTGACACGTCCAAGGGCTCGTTTTGCAGGAGGGCACTCTACTCCACTCTGCTATTACTTATTTCTCCTAATACACACAACTACCATCAATGCCATCTACTGCCCATCACCACCACCATCAACAGTATTTTTTGTCTGTAAATTGTGTGTGTTCTGAAGGCCAATTTGCCTGTGCGCAGGATGCAAAATCAAAATTTCTAGGGGGAAACCCTGCTACTTCTGTATGAAATTGGCTAACTCACTTGTAATGACAAGAATCAAACTTAGAGAGAGAGTGGAAGTTTGAGAATGTGGACCCAGATAATTTGGTTTTAGGAATTTTAAGGATATTTGACAGTCGAAATATATTAATAGAAGATTCTGAAAAGGAAGCGTAACAGATTGAATCCTTTAACTGGAAGAGTTGAGACTGTTGACAAGCTAATAGTAAATAAAAGAAGATATCACACAGACATTCTATTTCAACATTTGAAGAAACTCAAAAGGGAAAGTTTCCTGTTTTGTCTCAAGGATGCTGGTGATATTAATTATTTTATCAGAACAAGTGAAATCTGATACTGTAAAGTGGCCTTATGAAACTTTAGGGACATATAAAGTAGTAAAAGAAATAGGTTTTTCTCTGGTAATAAATTTGTGTTCTTGCAATAATGTTTCCTGAGGTAAGAATAATTATACTCAGTGAAACAGTGAAGATGAATGGAAAAAAGTATGCCAAATAAAGAAACACTGCATAGTCCAAAGGAAGTTAATAAGTTTCATATTTTGAAAAAGTCTGATAAAGAACTCACTCTAATGAACATTTATTGCTTTGTAGGAATTTGTTGTGAAAAGCAAAACATTCAGTCTAGTAGACTGATTAAGCACATGTTACCAAAGCAGTAACAGAATGAGTCAGTGAGAGAATGATTTTTATCCTTTAAAGTAAAGGATATCTCTATAGTATAGTTTCTTTAGAAGGCCTTGGACCAAAATAGTTGTACAGTTATTGATTTAGTTATATTTACAATGTCCATACATAGTGTTTTAGTTTTATCAAATATATATTTTTTTTTAATTTGTTTTTAGGCCAATCAATTTTTGGACTCTAAAAATTATAAAGTTAATTTGATTGGATTGAACTCTTATATATTTACTTAACACTCGGTGTAAAAGACAGTCTCTTTACAGAGATATAAATTAAATGGCACAGAGAACAGGAATTTTAACATAACTGTTCAAACTGATGACTGGAAACCACAGAGTTCTGAGAAAAATTAGGAGAGTGAGCTGATGGCATCAATAGCAGAATCATATTAAAAATGAAGATATCAGAAGGGAACTGGCATTGTCAGTATTTAGAGATGTGTAAGCATAGTTAATCTCAGGTGGTGTTTTCACACCAGAATGGAAAAGAAAAGGTTAGCAAAACTGGTATTTGATGATATAGCCATTCTCCAGTATTGCCAGATCTTACATGATATGTAAGATCTGGCAATACTGGAGTCATGACATAAGACTAATTTGGAGGAAAGCTGTTGATAAGGAGTTAATAAAGTTAACTTTTCATGTACTACTACTACTACTACTACTGTAGGATCCTGAACTCATGAGGATACATATTATGAATTTGATAATGAAATGGATGTTTAATCAAGGCAGTACACATCTCTAGTAAAATCTACGAACTTAAATAAAAATCAAATTACCCACTAACTTTTATGCAGAGAAGTCATTTAAAGCTTCTTCCAGTTTCTTTCTTGCTTGCTGAACTTTTTCCTCCTGCTTTCTGATATCATCATCTGTTACAATGAGTGCCTTTAATAAAAAAAAAAAAAAAAATTAAATGCTATTTCAGATATAACTTTAATCATGTGAGCAATACATGTTTACTTAAATATCACAAGTTAAAAAAATTATTCCTTTCACCAAATATAAATAAATAAGATCACACTGTAGAGATGAAATTTTGGCTGTGTTTCTGAAATTAAATTGTAAATATATAATTTCTATGCAAACAGTACCATCAAGTATATAAAAAAGGAGAAAATAAATATTTATTGCTATTATTTTATTTTTTCATGAATCACATTCACAAAGGTTGTTAACGTATAGTACATCAGTATTAGTTCTAGGGATAAGGTAAGAGTTAGATAATTGGAAATCCTACTCCAGAGACCAAAGATGGAACATTTTAAAGCAACTATTACTACTGCAGGCCTTGAATAAACAAGATCTCATACTAGGCAATGAAATTCATCTCCCACCCAAAAAATGTTTGCAAGCATCTGTGACCACAATGAGATTGGAATCCAAGAGACTATTAGAGAGCGGATATGATAATCACTCAGTCAATCAGGCTGGCTTTATGTAAGAAATGCACCATTTTAAAATGCTAAATCAACAGAAAGGGGGGGGGGGGGAGAAATACATGCAAAAAGTAATGCAATAGAGCCTTTGAAAGAAGAAATAAAATGCATAACAATACAAGGAACCTAGTATTTTGCTTGTACTGAGCAGATGAATTTAAGCTTTTGTGAACTGTTTACTTATGCACAGCTCAAAGAATAATAATATAGAAATTGATTTAAGCAAAATGGGAACCAAGTCTTATTTTTAAGATAAAGCAAAAAATAATTTTCACAAAATGAAATTAAAGCTACATGCAAAAGTAGGCAAGTAAGTATTAATGATATACGAAGTAACACTTAGCTTCTTTAGCATGGTATAGACGAGTCCTTTGGTTGAAAAGATCTGGGTTCAAATCCTGTCTACGAGTTGAGGAACATTTATCAGGTCTTTTCTCCTGGAAGCTCAGGTTTTTTTTTTGTCCCTCGGAAAAGGCAAATCGGCCCCACTAACACATATTTTACAGACATAAAATACTTACCCACTAGAAGTATGCAGCAGAGGAATGGCAAGCCAGCTGATTAAAATGCCTAAAATCCCTAATCAGAGGACTCAACCCTTCTTGAATGGATGAGAAAAAGGTGGAGGGATGGAAATAACATATTATATGGTCTGGAGATTTAATTAAAAAACATGATTGATGACCATGTTACACTTAGTTTTCTGGGCACTACAACCAAACATTAAATGAATGACTGCAATATTAATAACAGTTTTCCATGTAGCAGCGAGTTTGAAGCTATACGGTGTGAGGTGGAGTCTAACAAGATCAAGCACATGGTGGGATGTTGCTACAGACTTAGTGGATCAGATGATAGCAGTGGGCACTACAACCAAACATTAAATGAATGACTGCAATATTAATAACAGTTTTCCATGTAGCAGCGAGTTTGAAGCTATACGGTGTGAGGTGGAGTCTAACAAGATCAAGTACATAGTGGGATGTTGCTACAGACTTAGTGGATCAGCTGATAGTAACAATGAAATGCATCACCAAATAAACCGAATGGGTCCTAAATGATTAATCATCATATGTGGCTTTAATTATCCAAATACTCATTGGGTAGCAGTGAAATCTCATAAAAACAATGAAGCTGAATTTACTGAGCTGTTGCGTTACAATTTCAGGTCTAATACCCGGTTATGGTGTTGGGGGGGGGGGTTCAGTAAAAGATGTGACAGTTCTGCCTCTAGTTGGTAACAGTGATCATTGCTGTACTAACCTGGGAAGTGGCTAAGCACAACAATATTGCATTTAGAAAAGACTACATGCTAAATTTCAAAGCACAAAATTATGACCAAATGAAAATAAAACTAGGTTTAATTCCATAGCATCAGCTGCTAGATGGAAATATGAAAAAAAATATATATATATACACACATACACACATATATACATACACACATCAATGATGCAATATCAGAATGTGTCCCTAGAGTCCAACTAATAAACAGGGTTGGGAATGAAATGGATGTGCAATATTAATAAGAAATTCTTAATAAAAAAAGATGTGGAAGGAATAGCATGTGCATAAGGTTGATTTCAGTTATGAAAATTATAAGGCATATGCCAGAAAAATTAAAACTAGTATGGAAAGCTAAGAGTGAGTATGAAAATAAACTGGTTCTGCAAGATAAAAACAATTCAAAAGAATAACACTTGTCAATGCAGATGGTATACATGTAGCAGATACAGAAGACATATTTCAAAATAATGAGTGTCCGTTTTGCCAAAAGTTATCAACGTGATGTATGCAACTTAGAGATCAATGCTACCTCTACAGAGGAAGAAACTTAGATGTATGAGGAGGAGATACCAGAGCTGCTACATAAACTGAACATGAAGTCGACAATAGGGATAGATGGGACAACACAGTAAATAGGTGATGCATTGCATCTGGATGCCTTCTTCAAGGGGAGCTGAAGTGAGAAGAAAAAATAAAATAAAAACACATTTTAATATTAGATTTTATTAAATATGGATATGCAATAAATATATTGTAATAAATACTGTACCTTTTAATAACATTTAACAAAAACTGCAAGTTGTTTTTCACTATGCATAGTATAGAGCTGGCGGAAGCACTAGACGAGCTGGGGCTTGTCCAGGGCATCACGTTTTAGGGGCGCCCTTACACTACAGACTTTTTTTTTTTTTACATGCAATGCGCATTCTCCAGTTAGACGTGAGGAGCACACGTGTATCGTCTTAACCTCTATTATGAAGTGACATTTGGGCATTTCTTCCTTTCATTTGTAAATCATCGAATTGTTGATTGCTAAACACATAGTGAATGTGTAGTTAATTCACACTAAGGTAAGTAGATTCAAAATTTATAAATCAAAGAAAAATTTGTGCATTTCTTTAAGTATTTATTTTTATTTACATTTATTTTTTATGTCTTACCAAATTTTTTGTTCAATAGATTTTTTATTTCAGAATGGAACTCCTGGAACTGAATTATAAATCTTATTTTCTACTGATTTGAAGGTTTTCACAGACAGTATTCAATGTCTATTACTTCATTTTACTGTTTGATAAAAGAAGTAAACCAATAATATTATTTTCAAATGAAACAGATACTTCTAATCCAGGACTATTTCTTTTCAATCTACAATCATTTGTTCAACTGTCTGTTGACATTATTCTAAGTCTTAGAAAAAATTCTATTCTACGTTTTCACCATATAAAAAGCGTTTACATGTATGCAACAAAAAAAAAAGTTCACCAGTGTTAAGTTTTATTTTTTTCTTAAAAATTTTCAAATATAAGGACTTTTATTGCTGCTGGAAATAACTTTTGTCTTAGAAATACTAAACAATAATCTTCTCAGCTGAAGCTAAAGGCTAAGATTACTCTTAATATTATTGAGAAAGAAAGACCACTTCAGAAGTCACATTAAAGAGCTTCAAGCAGTAGTGCATAATATATCAGCAATGTCTTGTTTTGTTTTCAATTATATACTAAATAGAAATACCAATATTTCATTTATAGTCTGATACAATGCTTATGTCAAAACAATTTCTTCATTTATAATAATCACAATTTCACTTTTATTATTGAAAACTTATAAATTATTTGATGCAGTTATTTAAGAAAGAAACAAATATTTGAATTAAAAAAAAAAAAAAAGTGCATATGTGTTGCATAAGCCAACTTTTTTTTTGTGTGTGTGTGTGTGGTGGGGGGAGACTCTCCTATTTATCCTGCTGACGTTTGAAATAATTTATTTTCAAAACCGTTCACAAGATAATTGTTACAAACGTAAATCACTTAGGGGAGCATACTTATACATTTTAATGTAAAACTGCAGTAAAAGTAAGCTACTTCAAATATAGCTACCTATTTTGTCACCTATTTAAACTAGCAGTAAATGTCTTTTCTAAATATGCAGTGATTTCTTCTTTGTACTAAAAGAATATTCCAGATGATGATGATGATAATAATAATAATAAGAAGAAAATATGTAGTATTTTCTTTTTCATTGAGTGGAGATTTTAGAATGAAGTGTAATTTATAATGTTTTTTTTTTTTTTTCTTCTTTTAAAGAAAGTGCACATGATTATTTTCTTGCCATTTTTGTCAACTGAACACCAGAAATAATGAGAATGACTAACTATAACGGATTTGTAACATTTATAACCTCCTGACTTAGAAGAACGAACCCGTATTATCTGGAATTTCCTCCAGATAATTTAAGTGTAATTTATAATGTACTTTCTTTGCTTTTTTTCCTTTTAAATAATAATAATAATAATGTTGACTTGGAATGTCCATTAGGATATTCCAAGTCAACATTTTGGTTGTTTCCAAGATACACACACACACACACACACACACACACATTTTGAAAGCCATGTTACAAAAAAGATTGTGTAACATGTCTGGAAATGCTAATTTCCACGCTTGTGTTAAACAATTGTTTTAAAATATTTTGAAAAAAAAAAAAAATGCTATCAAGCAAAATTTATTGCAATAAATAAGGTTCGAGCATTACTTTTTATTTTACCTTGCACTGCTACGATGTGCAAGGTAAAATAATTGCATGTCACGTTATTATGCTTACAGATTTAGATATATTGCTGCTGCTTGAGAACAACTCTTTCTGCTTTTATGAACAAGACGTAAAATTGCATTACATTCTTTTTTCAAGGCTAATTTTAAAATATCACAAAATTATATTCAGTAGTATTTCAAATGAACTCGCATTTGAAAAACGAAACAAATTGTTATTATTATAATAACAATAATGCTGTTTCTTTACCATTGTAAAATAACCTTTCATGAGTGGAAGCAACATAAATAAATATGTATATGAAGAAATTATGAGACGTCCTATACAGAAATGATTAGTTTGTTTTGAAGTATTCTAAATTTCTTCTCCCTGCTGCCACAACCGCTCATGGTAACTGAATTATAAATATCTACTTTCTTCTAATTTAGTACTTCATACTTTTCACAGTATATACACTTTGCATTTGATCTGATTAAAGATTTTCATATTATTATCTATAAAACAAAGGTGTCAAAGCGCATCCTTCATGCGATCTGTGAAGTATTCTACGAAATTTGATTTTGAGCAAAACTAAAAATAACATAATCTGGAACGTTGACAGCCTGTTTTTTTTTTCTTCAAAATATTTTAAATAATTATCTTGAATTACGTTCTTCCAGAACAAATAAAATGTATTGTCTACTAGTCAAAATTAGCACAAAAAACTGAAATTATATTGGTCTTCCAAGGTAATGCAATATTCCAGTGAATAAAGTATGCAAGGATCTCTTAATTTGTCTTAGCATTGAAACTTGTACAATAAAAGGAGAAAATAAAAATAATTTCAATATTTTTAATCTATCCAATATAACTGAAAGTTCAGTTACCCAGCACAGAACAAGGAACTACGTTTCTTGCGAAAGGCCACTGGGACGCAGCTGTGATTGTGAGATAATCTGGTTAAGTGTTCTCTTCAGCGTGAAGGATTATCGTACATTCAAATGGACATGATGGCCAAGTTGCACTTCTTATCCATGTTCTTTCAACAGAGAGCACACATTGTATCCAGATTTTGCTGGACGTGTGTATATATATATATATATATATAGATGTCCTGGCCAGTTGGGAGGTTAATATATATATATTTTTTCAAAGTACACACTTTTTCGTGAAAAAATGTGTTTTGATTTCATAACATTTAAATTTTAAGTACATTAAAAAAAGTGTGGGGCTTCAACTTAAAATTTCATCTGGACACCAGAACCCCTAGAGCCGGCACTGATTAAGATATCAGCATGGATGTTAAGCGTATTCAGCTGAACTGGCTGTGCCTTTGATCTGACTTACATAATTTGAGTCTCAGCACAGGGAAGATTCCAAGGAGTGGAAAGAATATATGATAATCCATTGCATAAGGATATTGCAAGATTGATGTATCTAATTATTGACTCTCTACATCAGTATCTCTGGAATAGGGAAGGGGTGAAGATTTTGGAAAAGTTGTTCAGAGAACACATACAGACATGGGTTGACAAAGAATCTAAATTTGTAATGAACAGCATGGATTTACTAAAGGAAGGTTATGTTTGAGTAACTTGAGTTTGAGTTCCCATTTTATAATCTGACAGTTGAGTTAGACAAGGGGAGGGGATAGATATACCACAATGCTTTTGGACTTTGCTAAAAGCTTTTGACAGGATTCAGCAAGGAAGACTGTTACATAGGAGGATACAGGATTCGATTACAGACTACTAGATGGATAAGAGAATGGCTGATTGACAGATATCAAAAAGTGGTATATGAGCAGGAGGAGGGGTTGGCTGAGTGGTTAGTATAATTGCTCTCAAGCCAATAGGTTATAGATTCAAATCCTGCCTTGAGCATGGATGCTTGTGATGTCCTTCATTTATACATATAATATATGCACTCTCCCAAGGTAGGATGGGTCACCATGGGAACAGATCTAGCCCTATACCCATTGGGGGGGGGGGGGGGGGGGAATTGACAAGATTTAAGGTGCCTAGTGGTTACCTCAGGGATTAGTCCTCGGTCCACTATTATTTACAATCTTTATATTAATGACAATTGGAAGGAGATGACAGTGGAAAGATAGAAAAGATAATCAGGAATGCAACTGACTTGTAATACTAGAATGATCTGAATAAGCTGGAAGTGTGGGCATGTGAAAATGGCTATCAGTTCTTCTTCTTCTCTGAAAGGATTAGGCATTTGCCTGTTCCAGCTCCACTTGTTCAATGTTATTAAATGTCAAGTTAAGCACTTTAGTGTAATGAGATATCCAATGGCATATTATATTGGCAGGATTATGCTACAGGAAACCAACCAGGCCAGATATGTTGGAGTTTAAGTAGATACAAAGTTGAAGTTCAGGAGACATATAGCAAAAATTGCAAATACAACTCAGAGGTTAAGAATAAGTAATTTTGCCTCTTTACAAGATATTGATATGACCTCATTTGGAATGCAGATCTGGTCTCTAGTTTACAAGGTAATGCAGACATAGTGGGGAGGGGGAGAGAGAGAGTGTGTGTAAAGATTATATTGGGACTGTGGAATATAGATTATGAGGAGATGTGTGCATTTGTGGACTGTAGACTAGCAGACAAGAGAATGAGAGGCAATATGATAGAGACCTACAAACTTCTGAAAGGGTCACAGAGAACCAGCAGATGGAATTTGAGAATGAATGCAGTCAAGAAAGATCTAATCAGGTTCATCACAAGTAAAGGCCCCTCATACCATGTCATCAACTTAATCTCAATAAATGGCTGATGCATGGTACTAACTGAGGTGACACCAAGACACACTGCACCAAATATGTATTCAAATAATTTGCTTGCACTACAACATTATGTCCAATTTGGTAAATTTTAATACAATTCTCACACAAATTAGGCAGTTACTAAATAAAATAACTCTACTGCTACTATTAATCCACTAAGATTTCAATATATAAAAATATTTAACATTTGTCATATTCTTTTCATTCATTTAGCATTATTGTAAATAAAGGAGTATTTCAAGGCATGATAAATAATCTCCCAACTCGCCCCCCCCAAAAAAAAGATGCATGTGCAATAAAATATCATTTTATTGCACATGCATCTGAACCTAATAGTAATGTTAACCTATCCTAACCCACTAGCAATTAAATTCCTGTATAGGACATGTTCCAAAGTCTGTCACTTCCACACTGCATGCCCCTGCTCGGTAAGTAGCTTTCTGAAAACTATGACTGATATTACTAAAAATCCCCAAAGTCCATACAAATCACTTTTACATTCATTTCAACATGGGCCTTAATACAAACAAATAATGGGCATATATACATGCATCTAAATCAGACTCCTTGCAAAACTTCAACTAGCTAGCAATCTTCACTAGTTAGAAATCCTTTCAAGAACCTCAATAATTCCTTTTGTCAATGGTAATACATATTCATCTATTTGACATGTAAGAGAATGACAAACCTAGAATTCCCTCTTTATCATCAGCTGTGGTTCAAAATTTACTTTCCAGAATCAAAGAGTGAGGTCAGAGTGGTATCAGAAACTACAGTGATAAGATGCTGATGCCACTAACACAAAATGTTCATCTACCCACAAGAATACTGAATAATCTGCACTATTCATCCAATCAATATTCAAGACATTTTCTTAACTAGTTCTCCTTCACTGAGTTTATACAGTATTGAATGGTTAAGCCTAATTAATTAAAGGAGATCATATTTAATATAACAAAGAAATTCTGTAAATTAACATACCTGCACTAAAGGCTGTTCAGGATTAACAAACACTCCAGGATTTTTTTCTAATACTGATCTTGATCCAGTTTGACCAATTATTGGTTGCCCGCTTACATGGAGTGCTGTAGCTATACTGCGAAGAAGCGTTTCTTCATTCAAATCAGGCCCCACACCTAAGCAAGAAACATATACATGATGCAAAACTTTTATTTAATAATTTCATTCCTGTTTATTTAGCTACTGCACAATTTTATAGTCAAAAATTGAATAAAATTTAAATATGTATTTTGTATCAACTCACGTATGAAGGATTTAATATAGCTATAATTTTCATTATTGGATTGCTACCAAGAATCAAAACTATTATAATATCTACTAAACACCTCCATGAAGTTCCAAGACTCATTGGAGGCTCCACCACCACCTACTGACTTCCAACTAAACACCTCCATGAAGTTCCAAGACTCATTGGAGGCTCCACCACCACCTACTGACTTCCAAACCCAATATACTATTTATCACTGAACCACAACTTACACTCTCTACAATAAGAACTCCCCTTAACTTTTCTCATTACATCTTCCATGATGTGTCAGGACTGATATTTCATGCGAGCCTGAAGCCATCCTTGAGAATCTCGATGAAAAAGAAAAAAGGGACGATGATAAAGAGATTCCACTCACTGCAGGATTAATTAAAGAAGGGCTTCAAATAGCTAGTAAATTGCAGTCATTTTCTTACACATGACCCAAATACGAATGAGCTGAACAGCTTAAACATGAACTGGAGTCATGTATGGTGCGATATGAAGAATTATACAAAGATCTAGTCAAAACAGGATCTCAACGATTAATTACAGAGTTCGTGGTAAAAAAAAAAAAAAATCAATCTTCAGAATTATTGGACATTAATGCTAATTTAGTTTCTTTTACTGAAGAAAATGTTTTGCCATTGTGGTATGAACAGGATTTGGACCTTTTCGAATTTCTGTTTTATTAGTGACACACTAATAAAACAGAAAGATACATATATACTTAAAATAAGTATTTAAAATAAAAAATATTCCATTAAAATTAAATAGTTTTATTCAATGATTTTTATATGTTTTGTTTGAAAATAACTCATTGTTTTTATCATGTTTTCATGTCTGGAACCATTCTTCTATGTTTTCATATGTACTGTATTCTTTTTTACCAGCTTTCATTTACACATTTTTTTTCTGGAACCAGTCTAGTATTCCATGGGAAGTTTTAGGTGCACCACTTTAAATACAACAGTATTCAAAGACTGGGCAGATTTCAGCCCAGTCTTTGAATACTGGGCTGAAATATTAGGCGTTGACTAGGAGAAAAGTACTGTTTGGAGTTTAAAAGAATATCAAGTTTTTTGGAGGCTGTGAACCTAAAAATTACAGGGTAGATTACATGTGAAGGTTAATCCAGAGATAACTGGTCCTGGTTGACAAGAGGAATGTTGTCAAAACAGAGAAAGGGGGGGGTAGGCATGGTCTTTCTTCTTGAAAATGAGACAGGATTGAGTTTTGGTAGCATTAAAAATTCACCACTTGCCCTCACCCAGCTTGGGAATGGCAAGGAAATCAGTGTTTAAATCATTGGTCAAAGAAGATCTTCAAATATGAGTTACTTCATCACTACCCAGTTTTGAAAAAAAGAGGAGTGGAGAGTGTGCTCAAAAGCAAAGCTATGAATAGGATTGAATGTCAGAGAGAAATGATCAGGTGCAAGTTCAGAGCAAAAGCTTGGAGTACAGCTAGAGGTATACTGTCAGGGTGACCACAAGACTTATTGGTATCGAGGCTACTGAATTTTTCTGATGTCCTTCTGGCAAAATTTCAGAGGTAACATACTGTGGATAGTTTTTTTTTTTAAATATCTGATCTACACATGAACTGCCAGAAGACCTGTTGCACATTAATGCCATATATGTGTGGGGGGGGCGGAAGAATAGAAAGGAGTGGGAATAAAAGCACTCATCCTGGAAAGAATAATTTCTATTACTAGATCAGAAAAGTAGGTACAATAATCAGACCAGAAATGAGGCAAAGAACTCCCAAAGGTCATCCTAGTTGGCACTGTTGTAGTGCCAGAGGATAGAAGGCTGAGAATGCCTGGGAGAAGGATGATGTGGGGGAAAAAAAAAAAAAAAAAAAAAAAAAAATGGAAACATTAATAAGGTTATAGTCAGACTTGCCAAGAGGAGAGCTAACATTGGCAGTGTATTTGGAGGGAGAGCTGGTTGGGTAAAGGTTTAAATTGGGAGAATGAAGAGAATTATCTGGAATTCTGGTGGGCTGAACAGATTGTTCAGCTGAACAGATTGTGATGATTGATGAACAAATTGTTCATCAATCATCACAACAATCATCACTAATGTCGACCATCAATTCATCAATATCTGCAGACTAAAAATCATTCTCCACCAACTGCATGTGCTAATCTCATGATATTGGGATATTCAGTTGTATGCAAAGGTATGGGATTTTTCTTTTACACACATTTCTGGTCAAGTAGCTTTCCAGCATGCATTTAAAGTTGATGGTTCAATTCTGATAATGCCAACTTAGCAAGTTTGATGCAATCCAAAATAGAAAATTTCTTCCACACATCAATAATTGTCAGTAAATTATCCTTATCTAGTTTATCCAAAATCTATTGGAATGTTCTTCTTATGTAGTAAGTTAGTTTTGAATGTAACGATCACACCCTGGTCTAGTGGTTGTATTAGGTGGCAGAAAACAAAATTCCACATTTGAGTGTGCTAAAACAGGATGGCCAGGCACATTGTATATAATCAATAAAACTTTAAAGTCTAGATTTTTTTTTCCATCAAATGGCATTTAACTTCTGGAACAAAACATTGATGGAACCTTTCATTAAAAATTTATTTTGTAACCCAACCTTTTATTGCCCATGGTCTTAGGGATCAATTAATGAGTAATAGTTTTAATATATGATCTCCTGAAGCATGCTGTAAAATAATAGTCAAATGATCCTCAACTGCTTTAAAGCCATCAACACTTTTTGGTGATTTTGTTATATAAGTTCTATTTGGCATTTTTTTCCAAAAAAGGCAGGTTTCATCTGCATTCAAAACTTGATCAGGAATGTAGCCACCATTTTCAATAATTTTGGACAGTTTTGAAAGAAATTCCCTAGCTGCCAGCTCATCTATAGATGCAGCTTCTTTTATTTTTACATTATGAAGCACGTATCTTTTGAGAAATTTTGTAAGCCAACCTGTGCTGCAGAAAAATCACAATTGTTGTTTGATGCCGTTGGCTCCTTTTCTTGAATCTGTTTGTACAACTGTAATGCTTTCTGTTTGATGTCATTTCTGTCTAAAGGTATTCCTTTTTTGTGAGCAATCTTCTTTCCACATTATCAAAGCCTTTTCCATCTTCACTTTTATAACGTCTTTCGTATATGATGACGACTTGGCACCTAACTTTGTTCCATAAAGAACAGATTTTCTAATTACCTCTTCATTTTTTTTAATCATTCTCACAGTGTAGCTTCATTCAATTCAATATATTTCTCTAAGGACGTTGAACCTTCTCCACCTGGTAAACAATCTAAAATTTGGATCTTAGTTTCTAAAGAAATAGCTTTTCTTTTCTTCTTCTGTCTAACTGAATTATCTGACATTGCGATTAATGGGGTAATGTTACAAAATTATCTGAAAATAATCAATTAATTTTACTAATTTGATATTGCGCATACAAAACTTTCATGAACAAAACACAAAATGTGTAAACATAATTATAATGGAAATACCCTTTTTAACAGAACTGAATTCAAACAGAAATTTTAAAAATAAGCGGCATTTGAACCGTGTAAAATCAAAATATACCAAGTAAAAATAGATTTGCTTTTGTTTTCTAAACCATGTTATTTCAAAATCGTGTAAAAAAGAGAATTAGCTATATATATATATATATACTGACTTAGATCTGAGAACTAGAAAAAACTATTAAATTTATTCAAAACGAAACATGGTTCATTGGATTGTCCGACTTCTTCAGGTGTGGGAACATGGGAACATAGAAAGCAAATTAAAAACAAATATATATATATATATATATATAGGAGGACATTCTTCCTCATATCATTTTTCCCCTATAATCTTCAAATATTCAAAGAAATACACAAATTCCTTACTTTTCTCTGACCACTTGTTAATATTTGGTGATGCTTATTCAGAGGATATTCATAGATATTATGTTAATATTTAATCCTACCATAGAGATGATCTCTGTTCAACAATTATTTTTAATTTATTTATTTCCGAGTGTACCTATATATTATTATATGCACAAGGGTTCACTCCAATTGGTGCAATGACATTAACTCTTTCTTTCAGAATCCAAATAATCACTGACTCAAGACCAAAATACAAAATAAACACATTTAATATAACAAAAACAATATATATATACACTTCAAACAAATATTACATAACTAAACTACAAATTAATTGGATCCAAGGTCTTTAAAAAATAAAATTACACTTATGACTAGACTAAACACTTTGTTTGCACAATCAAACAATGTTCATAGCCAGTTTCTCTCTCTCCCTGTGAAGGCCCTTTTCCAAAGATATATGACTTTATTCTTCATTTTTACAGAATCCTTTCTCATCACTCATGTAGCACACATTAATTCTTCCGAACTTAATTCTGTCTCTTTTCTTCAGTAGAAATAATAGTCAGATCCGGTGTCCTTAATATAGATGAAACTTCCTAATCAGAGTTTTCTCGAACATTCCTTTAGAACGTAAATAGCAAATTCTTCTTTTATTCACTAAATGCTTATTGACAGTCTTACTATTCCAATTTAAAAAACTTACAGTTCTATGATTCCCTTTCTGGAATCTACTATAAATCTTTCAATTAGTGTTTCCTCCAATATTCCGTTTAAAATGCATATAGCAATATTTTCTTTTATTTATCCACATACTTGTTCCACATTAAAACTTAATAGTTCCACGATTCCTTTTTCGGAATATACTATTAATTTCTTCCAAACGCTATCTTGTTTACAGCCGTTACTCAGATACCGAATGCTTTCCTTGCCAGCTGTCAATCACACATCAAACTTCTCGGTGAGCATGTGCACTCCTTGAAAATGGCAAGCGAGAAACTAGGTGTAATGGCTGGCATGTTGTCTCCGTTAGCGACAAGAGAGAATGTCTTCATAAAAACACAAAACTTAATATTTTAAATTACAATAAAATTCCTGTAAGTAATACAAATATCAAATCTGGTAAGTACATCAATTTTTTAACTTCTTTACATATCATTTTTGACAAAACAATTTCAATAACGGGCACATCGCAAGTGTCGACAATGAGTGTTATGAAACTAAAACTAATAAATATTTTAACATAAACAATTCGTAAAAATATTCAGAATTTTAAATATGATTATTTTTACACACTTATTCATACATAGTACTATTGTGTCATAGGACCTCTTGTGTGTGTGTGTGGGGGGGGCGAAATGATATACACACACTACATTTATTAAAGCTAACAAAAGGACACCAAACCATTCAAAAATTCTCTAGCTACAGTTATGTCTTTATCTTACTGATTTTTTCCTTTGGAAGAACAGCATTATGCATTGTCTACAATAGCACTCGATGGATAGCTAATGTATGCATTTAAATTACAACCAATTACAGAACTAAGTCTGGTATAATAATATGACTAGGTGTTTTTTTATTTCTTTTTAAATGATACTTGTTATTTTTATATGGAATATAAAAAGCAAATATCAGGTTTTAATGTGAGCAGGATTAATCTACTATTTTTATTTATTTTTATAGGGGGAGAGTCACTTAATCACTTAATACTCAATTTCTCAAGGTGCACCTCATTAGTATGTTTTTACGAGGATACTGAATGAATGAGATCTGCTATCAACTGACCTGGTTGACCGAGCGGTTATCTACTCTCTAATTAACAGTCTGTGGGCATGGATATTTGTAATTGTCTTTAAATGGGAGATGAAGTTCATCCAGGGGCCCATGAGAGGGGATGCAGGGGGAAACATCTTACCTGGGCCAAGGGTCAAAAAAGAGTCCTGGGAGGAGGGGAGCTGGAAATTTCTTGGGATCTCAGAAAATTTTGTGTAATCTTGTAAAAAAAGAGAATTCACATTTTGTGTAAGCCTACATAGATACATATATGTAGGCTTACACAAACATAAACATATACAGAGCTACCAGCTTATCCAGAATAGTTTTTAGTGTATTTGGTACTTTTTAGTTATTAAGTCTGGTATATTTAAAAAAAAAAAAAAATCGTGGCAACACTGGTCTAAAGGTTTATTCATCAGTATGCATTGGGCACTTGTCACGTATAGATGGGTTTTACTTTTAATGTGTTTCATTTTTTAGATATAGGCCTAATGGAATATAAATATTACCTGGTATACTATTACAATTATATTATTATTTTTTATAATAAGCCAAATTGAAATAGCTTAGGTTTAGAGATTCAAATTTTATTTTATCTATCTATCTAATATATATACAGGGTGTTCGGGATAAATTTGACAGTTTCGTAAGGAAAAAGAAAATCTTCTTTGTATCTATTAAATCTAATGAATTGACAAAAAAACATTACAGGCAGAGTTAATTACAATACTATCAACAAGATTTACTCAAAATAACCACCATTAGCATCGATCACAGCTTCAATTCTGCTTCGGAACCTCGAACAAGCTGATGCTACAGTCTCCCTGGGAAGGGCCGCAAAAACTGTTTTAATTTTATCCATTAACTGGGCTTTTGTATTACTGGAAGTGCGATTGGTGTCTTTTTCAACTGCGCCCCATACAAAATAATCCATGGGGTTAAGGTCTGGGGAGTTTGGAGGCCAAACATTTGGACTGGTGAAGTCGTAGAAATTTTCAGACAACCATTTTTGACTTTTCCCAGAGGTGTGGCAAGGGGCCGAATCCTGCTGCCATACATACGGCCTACCATTGGCTACCCTTGTTATCCAGGGCTTGACTACAGTTAGCAACTCCACGAACAAAGCCCGAATTCCAATGCCAGGGTTCTTCAACACCTGTTCCTGCAGATTTGCGAGGAATTCTGCTGTACGAACGCAATCAGATCGTCTGCTAGGGATCTTTCTTCTTGCTACATCCTCGTAGTCACCATTGCAAGTCTCTAGTTCATGCCTGATTGTTTTTACTGTATTCAGGGAGCATTGGGCAGCAGTCGTAATATCCTTATTTTGATGGCGGGCACGAATCATCATGATACAAGTTATTCTCTTCCATGATTCAGGTGGGTTCCAGCTATCCATCCTTTCTGACATCTTGTATATGAATGAAGAAGGGTCCAAACTTTTAAATGAAGAGAAGTGTGTGTTAATACATGTAACTTACGGAAAAATATAATTAATTATAAATATGTCAAATTTATCCCGAACACCCTGTATATACACACACACACACACACACACACACACACACACACACACACACACCTTAATTTTGATGTCACAACTTCGTTTTTTTGTTGTGTTTTGGTAATATTTGCTATTACTTTGTCTAATAATTTCAAATAAAATTGCTTGTAAAAAAGGATTTAAGGACAACGATCGGACAAGGATATTTTGCCTTGACTACAATTTACTTATTGGATAATTGATAACTAACATGTCAACTGTGCAAAGATTATAAAATTATACTACTACTAGTCTACCATCACTACTTATACTAATTATTAGTATATAATATATTTTTTGTCTTATTGTCTCCCCCCCCCCCTTTTTTTTCCAGATATAAAAGTATAAATAAAAATTATCTCTCCAAAATGTATTCTCACAAATCAGGAGTTCAAAAGAGAAAAGAAAAGACAAGAAAGAATGAGATGAAAATGGAAAAAAGGGATCAACAAAATGCTCTTTCAATTTGGATTAAGTGCAGCTTCAAAAATATTTTCTTTAAACTCACTTATAGAATTGGAGCAAGAAGAAACTGTTGGAAACCTCATCTCTAAACAAGGAGCAGTTGATTTGGGTACTCATGCTCAATATTTTGATGAAGGAACATTTAATTTTATGCAGATAATGGAAAACAGAAAGAAACAGACGCATGTGGAAGTGAATTTGAAAGATGACAGGAGTGATTATAATGTAGGCCTTGACAATGGATGTATCACAACCAAGTGTCTATCTCAAAAGGAAACAGAAAAGTATGTTACAAATGGTAACATCCCTCTGCCTAAAATATTCCCAAAAGACATCTGCAATCAAGTTTTCCCAGAAAGCATATTGAAATTTCAAAGCACTAATAAAGAACTACACGTATGAGACTGGTTTGTCTGAAGTCAACAGAAACAAGCTTTATACTGCTTTCCATGTCGATTATTTTGGCACAACACTGGTATCTGCTGAAGACTGGGATTCTACTGGGAAGTGGCAGAAACTTTCCTACAAGATCCCAAAACATGAAAAAGGCAATATTCACAAAGAATGTTACCTAGCATGGCAAGAATTAGAAAGGTGCCTGCTGTCTGGGACAGGAGTTGACATCATCTTAGAAGTATCAATCAAAACTGAAGCAGTGAAAATGGTACAACCATTTAAAGCACATCATCGATGTTGTACTATTTTGGAAGAACATGGTCTGGCATTTACTGGTTCATCCCATCGAATTGGTGATTCAAACAATGGAAACTTTTTAGGACTCATTGAACTGTTCTCCAGATGGGACCCCATCCTTCAGGAAAATGTGCTAAGTGTAGAGGAGTCACAGAAAAGAAGAGAGGGCTTCAAGTTCATTACCTGTCCCCTGACTCACAAAATGAATTTATTGCAGAATGTTTGAATCTTGTGAAACAACACATTTTGTTTGAGAGGCAATCTGCAAAGTACTTTGCAGTAATAGTAGTCCCATATTGAACATTCATGACGGGGAAAAAAGGAACAGGAGAAGGAAAAGTGAATTGTTGTGTCCTAATTTATGATTTTTATTCTATCTAGTTATTTCCCCTTTATCTATGTTCAACTATTATCTACGCACGAGATATCACCAAAATTTTTACTAATACTTAAGTTAATTCTCCCCTTAGTATCCCTAATATTTGTATTATGCTGCGCCTTTTGGGACATTTAGTTTAAGATATTATATACAAAAACAAGGAGAAAGAACTAAAATATGTCTGAAAGTGAAACTATGTTGCAGTCATGACACTTTATCTTGTTTCTTAACACATTAATTTCCCGCATGATTAGGTTCGTAATTTTTCAAGTGGTGCATTGGACAGCAATTTCAGACAACTGTTTTATCATTGGACAAAAGGTTTATTAAATTCCTTAACATGGTACAATTCAAATATTAGTTATTACTGAATTCAATGCTATACTAAATATTTACAAACTGACATTAACTTATCATAAATAATTAAGCTATGATCCTATAATGGGTATTACGATCATGCCGCCATACGCATTCAACACATAAATTCATTTGACACGGACATATAAGATTAATTCACACTATTTAACTATCCAAACTTAAGTAGATAAACTAAACCATTTACTGCACTGACACATAACTATGACATTTAAACTTTCTTATACAATATATTAGACATGCAAAATTCTCAGGACACTTAATTACTCATATAATATTAACATTAGTAAGCTTACTTTTATTATATTCTGTCATATACTAAAGTCCTAGTATTATTTTCTTGGTCACTTCAACAGTTCAGTATTAGAATAATGATAACTAATACAGACGAATCTTAGTTAACACGAGATATATTTTACAGTACCTTTCTTTCTTGAATTTTCCATATGGGCTCTACCTTTTTCTGATCAAACTATCTTGGTATAACCTCTCCGATAATCTGTTTCTCCTACGTTCCTTTTGGAATTGAACTATGCTTATGCGGTCTTAACCTCTCGTAACTTAGGACACGCTTTGAATCATCTATATAATGGCTGTACAACTCGCGACGTGGACATCGATTTCTTTACTTCTTTCCCTTTCTCGTAGTTGACACTGGAGTTGAAACACAAAGAATATGCTTTCTTTTCTTTGACTATATGGCATTCCTCACTTCATATGTAGGAAGTATGGAATCAAAATCCCGCTCACTTTCGTTTCCGTGTTGTGACGACGGAGATATAACCCCTATCTCACTACTCAGGAAAACACTGTGAAATCCATACGAAAGAGCTTGCGAAGAACTCTCCTGGAACAGAACCAAAACCCAAAAAGAGACCCTCGCTCTGTGTGTGTGGGGGGTTTCTAACCCTTTTATACCCTCTCTCCAACGGCACCTTCTCTAACTTCTTTTCTCCGCCGCCCTTTTGACTTGACTTTACCGACCAATTAGGGTGGCGTTTTTCTGCCAAACGTCATTTGATCGGCGAGCCCATAATGAAGTCTCAATCCGGGAATTGACCCTAAGCGATTTTCTGTTGTTTTTCTTGTGCTAGCCTCTAACTTAATTTCTTTTCCAAAATTTCTCTATGAATTCACTTAATATTTAATTCTCTAGCCTCTCACATACCATCTCTTATAACTAATCCTTTTCTGCCTTATTTAGTTAAATTTTCTCTTTTATATCATATTACAACATTAATATATTCTTTCTTTTTGTTAGTTAGTTCAACCAAACACCTTTATATTTTATTGGATGCAAGGATATTTCTTTTTCTTTTAAATAATTCATCTTTTAGCTTTAATGCAGAGTTTTTAATTTATTTGCTCTTCATGTTACACCATGATAACTGAGAATTTTACATTCTTAAGATATCAGGGTGTAACAGAATCCATGCATAAATGAACCAAAATTCAATCTACAGATGAAAATGAAACTTATAAAAAAAACATATTCACCTTGTACTTACCTGTATGTAATTATTAGGTACATAATATGTCCTGCTACATATTTAAAAAGTTTCTGAATTTGAGATAAAGAGCCAAAAAGGCTTCACTTCAGCAATGCAAAATTATACAAATTAAGTGGATATTGAATCCAACATTATTTTCAAGCCAAATATAGAAACTCTAAGATAGAGACTCTTAGAGTTTCATGCAAAATATATAGAAACTATAAAAGTTTCGGCGGATCCAAGCATAAGTCAACACCTGGTTCATGCTAGGGTGACTCGTCATAAAGGTGGAGTAAGTTCTGATCGCTGCCCTTAGTATTTTCCATAATGTAAAGCATGTCTCCTTACGGATATGTATGACATTATACATTATGGGGGGGGGAGTCACTACCCAGACTGGTTTTAACACTTGTTGGGTAAAGAATGACTTCTGCATCACTCCAACCTCGGTATTTACATCTAGGTCTACCTACTCACTGAAGAGACCAGTCTGGGTAGTGATCCCCCTCCATAATGTATAGCGTCATACAGGGTGTTCGGGATAAATTTGACAGTTTCGTAAGGAAAAAGAAAATCTTCTTTGTATCTATTAAATCTAATGAATTGACAAAAAAACATTACAGGCAGAGTTAATTACAATACTATCAACAAGATTTACTCAAAATAACCACCATTAGCATCGATCACAGCTTCAATTCTGCTTCGGAACCTCGAACAAGCTGATGCTACAGTCTCCCTGGGAAGGGCCGCAAAAACTGTTTTAATTTTATCCATTAACTGGGCTTTTGTATTACTGGAAGTGCGATTGGTGTCTTTTTCAACTGCGCCCCATACAAAATAATCCATGGGGTTAAGGTCTGGGGAGTTTGGAGGCCAAACATTTGGACTGGTGAAGTCGTAGAAATTTTCAGACAACCATTTTTGACTTTTCCCAGAGGTGTGGCAAGGGGCCGAATCCTGCTGCCATACATACGGCCTACCATTGGCTACCCTTGTTATCCAGGGCTTGACTACAGTTAGCAACTCCACGAACAAAGCCCGAATTCCAATGCCAGGGTTCTTCAACACCTGTTCCTGCAGATTTGCGAGGAATTCTGCTGTACGAACGCAATCAGATCGTCTGCTAGGGATCTTTCTTCTTGCTACATCCTCGTAGTCACCATTGCAAGTCTCTAGTTCATGCCTGATTGTTTTTACTGTATTCAGGGAGCATTGGGCAGCAGTCGTAATATCCTTATTTTGATGGCGGGCACGAATCATCATGATACAAGTTATTCTCTTCCATGATTCAGGTGGGTTCCAGCTATCCATCCTTTCTGACATCTTATATATGAATGAAGAAGGGTCCAAACTTTTAAATGAAGAGAAGTGTGTGTTAATACATGTAACTTACGGAAAAATATAATTAATTATAAATATGTCAAATTTATCCCGAACACCCTGTACATGTCTGTAAGGAGATGTACTTTACATTGTAGAAAATACTAAGAACAGTGATCAGAACTTACTCCATCTTTACTTATTACTCCATCCAAGTGTAAGCCAACACCTAGCATGAACCAGGTGTTGGTTTACACTTGGATCTGCAGAAACTTTTATAGTTTCTATATATTTGGCATGAAACTCGAGTCTCTATCTTAGAGTTTCTATATTCGGCTTGGAAATAATGTTGGATTCCATATCCACTTAATTTGCATAATTTTGAATTTGATTTTTTTTTTTTGTCCTGACAGACATTAAAAACACCTTTATAAACCATAAGTATCCCCTTCCTATGTGTGCAAGCAACACTCTTGAAAATGACGATTCCATAATGTAATGCTTTTCATACAGTCAACATGGAGAATAAAGAAGTTGGAGTATCGACCCTAATGACTCATATTCTTAAAAGTCCAAAGAGAAACAGATAACCTTTTAGTCTATTACCAAGAGTTTATGAAGAGAAGAAAGAAGGCACTGTTGAGTCATCTCTTGATAATTTCACTGAAAGTTAAAATGGCCAAATTAAACATTTTTTTTTTATTTTCTCATGCTATTTATTATTATTATCTGACACCTCTAGGGAGTCCAAAGACTCATCGAGGGAGGGTAACTCTATCTCCACCACTCATTCCATCAATTAACTGCAACAACACTAACGCCATCTACCGCCCACCACCTCTAGTATTTCCACAATCATAAACATCCATGCCCAGGGTGGGATTCGAGCCCGCAGCCTTTTGGCTGGAGAGAAGATATGCTAACCACTTGGCCAGCCAGGCTGACAAAACTCTGTCTCCACCCAATTCTTCAACTACAATCATCATCTACATCAACGCCATCTACCACCCACCACCAATTAGGAACTCAAAGTCACAGAATATCATAATTTTGCCAGCCTGGTTGGCCGAGTGGTTAGCATGTCTGCTCTCCAGTCAAGAGGCTGCGGGTTCGAATTCTGCTGTGGCCACGGATGTTTGTGATTGTCTGTGAAAAATACTAGTGGTGGTGGTGGACATTAGATGCCGTTGGTGTAGATGATGTGGTTGAGTGGTGGAGACGGAGAGCTAAGAGTAGGTGCCCTCCCTCGACAAGTCTTGAACTCCCTGGAAGTGTAAAATAATAATAATGTGGAAAGTCAGTAAGCATGCCGACTTTCCACATTATTATTGCGGAAATTTATTTCCACGTTATTTCCACATTTTTTCAATGTTCCTATTATATTCCTATATCACTGCAAATTAAAATTCTAGGTAGGGTAATGAAATTTAAATTGAAAGTAATTTAAATATTTTAAATCACTTAGAAGAGAGAAGCTTTACATTGTGTAATTAAAATTATATTATATATATTTATTTATTTAAATTTAGGAAAACAAATGCAAGGTAGTGTTACATACCTTTCATATTTCTTGGTAATTCAAAATTGTCAAACGTCTCTTCATTCATATCACAGGCTCTGAGCCCTTGTAATCTTTTTTCCCAGAATAGCTAAGGTGTAAAGAAAACCTTTCACAAAATTTACAAATTTTTTTTTTTTCCTAATAGTAAATAACAACAAAACAAAAAAGAAGCTCTCACACTAATTATAGATTTAAGAAAGTTTTAAATGGCTGAACAAAAAACGTGTCATACCTCTCAATTCAATATATTCATGCATAATTATATATACAACTGAACATAACAAAGAGATGCATTAAACTTGATGTTTCTTTATAACTAGTTCTATAAAGAAAAACATAAAGGAAACTGCAGTAAATTTTGTTCAATATCTTATGTGAAAAAACTGGCATTCCACATTACCAGATTTTCCAATCATGGAACTTATTTTTGCATTTAGCATGGAGACAACTGACACTATCACATTCTGGTAAATGCATTGGCCTATTTAAGCAGTTTTATTACTATTACTACTATTATTACGGGCAACTCCAGGGAGTCATTAGACTCATCGAGGGAGGCCCCAAATCATATTCATCACAACTATTTGACATTCATACAGTATCTATCATACCTCGCCTTAAACTCATTCACTGTCACAGCATCCACTACAGACTCAGGGAGCGCATTCCACTCATTCACTACTCTAAAAGTAAAGAACCCAGCTCTAACACCTTTACTAACCACACTTTTGCCCAGTTTCCATGGATGTCCCCTAGTCCTCCCACAACCAGCCCTGTTCTCAAAAATATCTTCTGAATTAATTTTATAGAAACCCTTCAGTAATTTGAATGTTTCAATCATATCTCCCCTCCTCCACCTATCAACCAATTTTTGCAACCCACAAATCCTCAACCTGTTCTCATACGGTTCATTCCACAGACCTGCTATCATCTTGGTCACTCGCCTCTGGATCCTCTCCACCTCCTCCCCATCAAGAAGAAACCTAGGTGACCAAATCTGAGCACAGTAGTCTAGATGGGGTCTTATCAAGGCTCGATAGAGAGGAACAATAACCTGCTTGTCTCTGCTTGTCAACGTATTCCTCAGCAACCAAGTGATTTGATGAGCTGTTTTGGTCACTTTTGCAATGTGTCCCCTAAATTTCAATTCCTTATCCACCAACACTCCTAAATCTCGTGCCTCATCAATTTCCTGGAGCAGGGTTCCACCAATGCAGTAAACTGCCGCCAATCTTTTCACCCCAAAGTGCATAACCTTACATTTTGCCACATTAAACTGACATCCATTCTCCTTAGCCCAGACCTCCAATCTATCCAAATCATCCTGCAAAATTTTGACGTCATCTGCATTCACTATTGCCCTACCCAACTTCGCATCATCCGCAAACAAATAAACTGTTCCTCTCAGATCATTTCCTATATCATTTATGAACAAATTAAACAGCAGTGGTCCAAGAACAGATCCTTGTGGCACACCACTAGTCACAGGCCGTCTTGTGGACTCCACTCCCGAGTAAACCACTCTCTGATATCTCTCCGTCAACCACCCTCCTATCCATCTCACCAACCCCATGTCCATTCCCATATGCTGCAATTTACTGATTAGAATTCCATGTGGAATCCTGTCAAAGGCCTTGGCAAGGTCCAGCAGAATCACCGTAAACCCATTACCCTTATCCAGTTCAGCCGTCACTGTGTTATAATACGTGAGCAAGTTACTGAGGCATGACCTACCCTTCACAAAACCATGCTATCCCCGATACAGTATCCCATTTTCTTCTATCCAATCTTGTATTTTCCTCTTGACTATTTTCTCTAAGACCTTGACAATGATTCCTGATATGCTAATCGGTCGGTAATTTACAACAGCAGTCTTGGAACCACCTTTATGCAGTGGAACTATTTTCCCCTCTTTCCACCCGCTCGGGACTAACCCAGACCCGAGACTCAAATTAAACAAAATGGTCAAGGGTACTGACAATTCTTTAGCTGCTTCTCGTACAACACGAGCTGGTATACCATCCAATCCCACAGATGTATTGACATTGAGGTTATGCAATAGACTACTCACCTCCACTTCATTAACCACAATTCCCGTATAATCTACTGGTTTATTCGTTTCTGCAATGTCACCACCTGGATGATATACTTTTGCAAAGTGCTCACTCAGTAACTCAACTATCTCAACTGATTCAGTTACCTCCCTACCATCGGCATTCTTTAAAATCAATCTGCCATGTACATTTTTCCTTTTACTTGCTACAAATCTAAAAAACTGTTTAGGATTCTCTTTAGCCTGCATGGCCAATGTTCTTTCGTAATCCTTTTTTGCTTTTCTTACCACACTCGTCACCCTTCACCCGTCACTCACCACTATTTAATAGATTCAGTACCTAATTATTTGCAGAAAATGATTTCAGCATGTGAAGGAATATTTGCTCACAAAATTTCTATCATAATATCTAATAAACATGTTTACATAAGCAACTTTTCTGATTTGAATGGAACTACACAAAGACAATGATATTGTGCTGCCTGTTAAACGTAAGTTCTCTTGTAGGTCTGCTAGCTTTGTGAGATATATTAGTAAAAGGCAGATGACAGACTAATAACATTAAAATTGCCTGTTAGTCTGTCAAAACCTAACCAAAACACCTAACATGCTTTATTCAACACCAACTTGCTTTAATCAAAATCCAACTAAAACCTTAGCCTAATGTACGTAGGCTGTTCAATAAGTAATAAGACTAATTTTACTGTCGTGAAACCACTCATCACAATATTAATTTCTTTGGAATAAAGAAATGTTGCTGTCTGTATTAACAAAAGAGGTTGATAGATGGCGTATACGGGCTAATGTGCCAGAGTGTCACGTGACTAAACGCAAGCTTGTTTCGGCACGCCTACGAGCGATTAAATTTTGTGTGCGTTTGCAAAAATCGGCATCAGACAAGAAGTTGTCGCCTTCTTGTCTTTCTTTCCATTCTGTGCACACATTCACTCGATGCTGCATTTGCTCCTGTGTCAAGAGTTTGGGAATCCATCAGGTGCAAACATGTTTCAGTCCCAAATGAGTGAACACTTCCCACAGAAATATTCAGGACAACATGCAGCTGGCGTACTGTAATTCTGCGATCCTCCTTGATGATAATCGCTGCTGTATTGATCATTGTCTCTGTGATGGACGTTGAAGGTCTTCCTTCACGTTCAGGATCTTCCACATTTTGCCTTCCTTCCTTAAAAGTTTTATGCCAGCGAAAAACACCTGCCCTCGGCATTGCTTCATCGTGGAAAGCTTCGCATATCATGTTAAAAGTGTCCGATGCCAATTTTTGCAAAAGCACACAAAATTTAATCGCATAACACTGTTCTAAGGACGTTTCCATTTTGACGACTGGTCACGGCTCATAGGCGCGCCGAAACAAGCTTGCGTTTAGTCACGTGACACTCTGGCACATCAGCCCATATACGCCATCTTTCAACCTCTTTTCTTAATACAGAGCAACATTTCTTTATTCCAAAGAAATTAATATTGTGATGAGTGGTTTCGTGACAGTAAAATTAGTCTTATTACTTATTGAACAGCCCTCGTATATTAGACTAAGATTATATATATATATATATACACACACACACACACACACACACATATATATACTAGGGGGACTCTGCCCCCCCTGACGCCTACGCCCCATATATGATGGTAGATGTTAAAAAGGCAGAAGCTGATGCTGGCAAGGGATTACCAGAAAGAACAACTGCCATGTGAACAGGAGGCAAGTTTTTGTGCTTGTTCCTTTCAAAGTCAGATTTGGATTTGTTGATGCTTTACAGCTGCTGTTACCAGATACAGCAGAGACTGAGTGTTAAGTTGGAGATTTTGTTACCAGTGACCTTTGATATCTCAATTTTCTGTTTGGACAGTCCAGTATACTTGTTGGAGAACCGAGAATGGGATAGTGGACAAGGAATTTCAGAGGAATGGGGAGGGTCTTTCATTCCAATTATTTTGTTATAGCAGGTGTTTGGATCAGGAAACAATAATGAAAGTAGAAACAAACATGGAGGTCATCTTGTTTGCCAGTTTATCATTTACTTATCTTTTGGAATTACATCTGAAGCAACTAAGATGGTGAGGATGGTGCATTCTTTTTTTTTTTTTTTTTTTGCATGTGTATGTTAAATATGCATTCTTTAATTAAGTTGCTTGGTTTGCAGGTTTCTAGGAGGAACCTTGCTGCCTTACCAACCTTCAGCTGAAAAGTCCTTTAAGGGTTCTTTTCCTACAAGACAGGATTTAAACCTGGGTCATGGATAAATGTCACATCATTCTCACAACTACATCAAGTTACCAAATGAAGAGTTAATCATCTACAGCCTACCTGGAAAGAGAACTGGTTAAGGAAGGGTCGAAAATGTTGGGAGGATGGTGAAGCCATGTGTTGAGGCTTAAGTGCTGTGAGATCATGTTGGAGGCTTAATGGAATGTATACAGCACTCGGAAAGGATTACAGATCAGACTTTTGTAAGAATTCATGAGAAGAAATAAAATCTGTTTTAATCATTTCCGAGTACTGCATACATTCCATTAAGCTTCCAACACGAGGATGGTGAAAATTATCTGGTATTCTAGTGTGTAAGTAGACAATTTGCATTAGGTGACAGGGGTGTAATGTAGACTACCTCCACATGGTGCACCCTGGGTAATGCCAAATAGTCTGCAGCAAAGATTGTGCTCAACTTCAACTCTAGGGTCCCTGGCCAAAAAAGCAAGAAGAATTTATTTCATTCTACCAGACAAATAGGACACTCACTTCAGATATGCCAACTCAATATCAAAGGCTTGAGTATAGCAAAAAGTGAATTTCTATCTAAAATGATATCAACCCACTCAGTGGATGTTCTAACTATTCAAGAAACCCACACAATAATTGATGAACAATTGTAGTCTAGAGGAAAAATGCAAGGATTCATATTAATTGCTTCAGTTAATCATCCTAAATATGGAATTGCAACCTACGCAACAGAAGATACTGAGAGTTGTAAACTCATGACAATGAGTAACAGCAGCATATTCTCAGCAACTATCCAAATAGCTGACAGTAAGTCATGAACATCTATAAACTCCAAATGCCACTTGGCCTGATCTCCCTCTAACCAATCTATATCCATATGTGATACTAGGAGATTTCAACAGCCATCACAATTTATGGGATTATAATGAAAATGATGAAAATCTGGTCGAATGGATGGAAGACCAGGACCTTAACTTAACATACCTTTTTTTTTTTTTTTTTTTTAGGTAAAGATATCTTTAGATGCTAGATGTCATAGAGAAGACACTCCAGATCCTTGCTTTGTAACCAAGGATCATCATCAAAGTTCTCAGTATAAATAGAAAAGTTCTTGGGCCTTTCCCAAGTTATCAGCACAGACCAATCTTATACTCTCTAGGAATTCATATACCACTTACACTGTCTGTCCTAAATCCTAGATGAAACTTCAATAAGGCAAACTGGAAGAATTTTGCTGAACAAGTAGATGACAATATTAGGTGGATAAAACCTATATCTAGCAATTATGGCAGATTTATAGGAGTGATAAAAGGAGTTGCAAAGAGAACTATCCCTAGAGGTTACAGTAAAGAATATATTCTGGGTTGGAATAGTAAAAGCAACAACCTCTTTTACTACACTTGAATAATGAACAAACTACACTTGAATAATGCAAGCAGAAAGAAAATTTTGACAATTGAAAATATCAATTTTACACATTCCAGTAGACAGGAATGGTCCTTGTTGAAAAGATTGGATCCTAGTGCAACAGCATCTGAGAGACAGCAATCTATTGATGTCGAAGAGAAGGCAAAACATATGGTTCCGACTTCTAAACATCCTTATGATCACCAGTCTACAAAAAGCCATCAACACACACAATTCAAAACATCTTTAAAACCAAATCTTACCCTTTCCAGACTGTTTACAATTGAAGAGGTAGATAAGGCTATCAAAATACTTAATGGCAAAGCTGCTGGACAAGATGGAATTTTTCCAGAATTTCTTAAAATTTGTGGCAAGAATGTCATAAAATGGTTTAACTAATCTATATAATATAGTAACATCTTGGTTTCAAAAATTCTTCCCTCTCTTTTTAGAACAAAAATAATAACCATTCAAAAACCAGGCAAAGATCTATCATTAGAAGCTAGCTACCGACCCAGAGCTATTATGAATGCTATTCTTAAACTTATGGAAAGGATTATATATATAACTGATTTATGGATATTTAGTGCGGATGGAAGAAGGGTGTGTGCGAAGTGTGACCTGAACAAGGAACTGATGAATACAAATATGAAATTGATGACAGAAAGTGTTAGCAACGAGAATGTCGCGGGGAACATGAATGCATGTTTGAAAGAGAAGGATGGTGAGAAAGAGAGGCGAAAAAATGTTAAAAAAAAAAAAATCAGTAAAAAAGAAAAAGAGCGATTTGAAAACCATAATGGATGTTAGAAGGGATGAAAGTGAGGCGAGAGTAGTGGAAGGAAACGAAATTGAGAGAACGAATGAAACTAGAAATGTTGTGACGCAGAAATCAAAAGCGAAAAAAATCGAAAGAATAAATGATAGCGAAAAAAGAATGAATGATTGCGAAAGTTGGATGCATGTTGGACTGAAAGTACGGAAACAAAGAAAGATGAATGAGAGTGAAAGTAAGAAGAATGATATCGAAAGTTGGACTGAAAGTACGGAAACAAAAAAGAATGAATAGAGTGAAAGTGAGAAGAGGGGGTCGAGAATTAGAAAGATTGAATGATAGAGAGAATGTGTCGCGAGATTCAGAAGTTGAATTGGATTGGATGAGGCCAGAAATGAAATGGATGCAGAATGAAATTAAGAGAATTCAAGTCAAAACTATTAAAATAAATCATGATGGCATGAAAGAGTTAACGAAACATGAGCGAGTGACGTTGTATGGCGACTCCATTATTAAAGGTGTGCTAGAGGATAGAATGCACAAGGTATGTTTTCCAGGCGGTAAAATTAGTAGAGTGATTGAGGCATTGGATATGAGGCAGGAGCGAGCAAAAAATTAATTGGTACAAAATCATTTGTACCAATTAATAGTATTAATTGGTACAAATGATTTGAGAGAGGGCAAAGAGCATGTCAGAATGGATATTAGGAGGCTGCTTGAAAGGATAAAAGAGAATAGTGTGACAGGAAGGGTAGTCAGTGTGTTGCCTAGGTATGACTGTGGTGAAATGAGGTGGAGAGCAAGGATTATAAATGATATGCTGGCTGAAATGTGTGAGGAGATGGGAGTACAGTTTGTTAATATGTGGAATGAGTTTGAGGGACGAAGTGAACTGTATGGAGCGATACACTTGAGTGGTTATGGTGTGAGTCACTTGGAGAGACTGCTGCTGGAAGGTAGAGAAGTGAATAGAGAGAATGAATCAGATCAAGAGTGGAGTGATGTGGACGAGCAGGAGAGTAAGACAGGAGAAACTGAAGAAGTGGAAATGAATGGGGAACTGAGTGGTATGAGTATAGAAAATGAGAGAATGGGTGTGCGAGAGGAGCAGGGAAACGGGAAGGCTCAGGGTGGACAGGGGTACACAGCATGAGAAAGGTGGATGCTCCAAGAGGAGGTGAGAACATGGGCAGGCAGGAAAGCAATGGGATGACCAGGGATCAAGAGGAAACAGTTGGAATTGAAAAGGGTTCTAAAATGAAGAAGCAGAAAGGGAAATGGCCCCAGTCTAGCACGGAGAGATCACATCGAGTGAGTGGTATCAGTGGAACTAGCTGCAGATCCAGAAATGAGCTGTTGTGTTTGTATACCAATGCTAGAAGTATAAGAAACAAGGCAGATGAAATGGTTGCACTAATTGCATCTGTTCACCCAAAGATTGTCGGAATAAGTGAGACATGGTTGGAAGAGGATGACATCCTGACAGGAATAGAGATGGAAGGGTATGATGTGTTTCGTGAGGATGGAAGGGGTAAAAAGAGAGGGGGGGAGTGCTATTGATGATAGAGAAAGAGTTATGTTCATACAAAGTAGAGATGCAAGACAGAAATAGTGCCAGTGGTTTTGAGACAGTATGGTGTGAGATAGAGGTGAATGGAATCAAATACTTGGTGGGATGTTGTTATAGACCAAGTAATGTGGATGGTGGTGATAGTGAAATATATAGTCAAATTAGCCGAGCAAATAAGAAAAGGGTGATCATTATGGGTGATTTTAATTATGGCAATATAGACTGGAATGATGAGATGACAACTGGAAGCAAAGAAAATGAGTTTCTTGAGTTTTTGAGGGATAACTACCTCAGACAGTATGTAACAGAGGGCACACGAGGATTAAGGATCTTGGATTTGGTCATCTCATCAGAGGATGTAATTATAAATAAGGTGTCAAATCATCCACCAATTGGTGAGAGTGACCATTAGGTGATTACCTGGGTGGTTGCCAGCAGTGCGAGGAACCCTGTGAGAAAAGGGTATATGTGGAACTACAAGGGGGGGGGGGTGATAACGAAGAGCTCAGGAGACAGCTTGCGGGTGTAGCGTGGAATGAGAAGTTAGCTGGAAAAGAGATCTTGGGGGGATTTTCAAAAACTATCTAGTAGATGCAATGTCTAAATGTATTCCAAGGGTGAGAAGGTTAAATAAGGTAGGTGTGAGAATGGATGAATAAAGAGATTAAGCATGCGATACAGAGAAAAAGGGCATTGTGGAGGCAGCATAAGAGAAGTGGAAATAACCAATTTCATGAAGTCTACAAAGACCAGGTAAGGAGGGTGACTTGGTTGGTGAGAGTAGCTAAAGAGAGGTATGAACAGCAGTTAGCTAATGAAGCCAAAAAGAATATACTAGGGAGTTCTTTCGATATGTAGCCAGCAAAAGAAAGAATGATTATGGAAGGATGTCATTGATTGGAGAAAATGGTATAAAGACAGCTGTTGCAAAATGTGTGGTGGAGATACTTAATGAGCAGTTCATAAAGCTCTTTCAATCTTGTGACTTCATGGAGAGATTGAGAGCAGTTGATGATGGGGAGGAGAGACTGACTGTAAGTGAGCAAGAGGTGTTTGGGGAGTTGAGTAAACTAGATGTAAATAAGGCTGTGGGAGTTGATAATATATCACCACGTATTCTGAAGGAATGTGCCAGGGAGTTGACACCTGCCTTGACATTTTTTTTAATACAAGTCTTGCACTTGGTCAAGTTCCTAAGGAGTGGAAGGAGGGTAAGACTGTGCCACTTCATAAAGGAAGTGATCGAACTCAAGCATCAAACTACAGGCCTATCTGTGTGTCAGGTGTTGTGGTTAAATTGCTGGAGAAGCTTGTGAGAACCAGGATCCAGAATTGGGTTGACAACAATGGTATTAACTTTGATGGGCAGCATAGATTTGCTAAAGGGAGGTCATGTTTTAGTAATCTACTTACTTATTACAATCAAGTGACTGCTTCCTTGGACAGAGGAGAAGTATACAGAGTAATATACTCGGATTTTGGAAAGGCTTTTGATCGAGTACCTCATGATAAGTTGACAGTCAAACTAAAGCAGATGGGGTTGGATATTAGATTAGCGCATTGGATTGGAGACTGGCTATCTGATAGGTATCAACAAGTTGTGTATGGGGGTGCGATATCCGGGAAAAGGAAAGTCACTAGTGGAGTGCCTCAGGGATCTGTTTTAGGGCCATTACTGTTTAACATGTATATTAATGATATTGGCAAAGATTTCGATGGAGATATTCAGTTGTTTGCAGATGATGCAAAGTTGGGACGAACCATAAAGAGTAGTGAAGATGTTGTGGCCTTGCAAGAAGAAGTCAATAAATTGAGCGACTGGGCACGGAAATGGGGATGTGAGTTCAATGTTGCAAAATGTAAGGTTTTAAAATTTGGAAAACAAAGATGGGATGCAGAAATTATGCTTGGTGAGAATATATTGTTGAAGGTAGAGGAAATAAGAGATCTGGGGGTGATAGTGGACAAGAATCTACAATTTAGAGGACACATCACCAAAATTGTGAAGACAACACAAAGGCTCCTGGGAATGATGTAGAGGAAACTGCCTTGTAGAAGTAGGGAGATTCTTGTTCCGTTATATAAGGCGTTGATTAGGCCACACATGGACTATTGTGCCCAGATTTGGTCACCGGGTTTTTCAGAAGGATGAAGAGATGTTGGAAAGGGTCCAAAGGTGACTGACTATGGTAGTTTCTGACCTCTGGAATGTTGAATATGAGGAAAGATTGAGAAGATGTAATTTGCAGAGTCTGGTGGAGAGGAGGAAGAGGGGAGATATGATAGAGACCTACAAAGTGGTAAGGGGTTGTTATAAGATCAATGGTGGAGAAGTTCTACAGAGAATAGTGGGATATCGGGGGTCATCCCTGGAAACTGTATAAAGAGGGTGTGAGTAAGGGAGTGAGAGGCAGGCTTCGTGCAGAGTTGTGAATGATTGGAATGCCTTGCCTGAGAGTGTGGTGTCTGCAAGGAGTTTGAGTGTGTTTAAGACATGGTATGATGAGATGTGTGTGTGATAAAGGGACCTCCCAGATGAGTCTTTGACTTCATGAGGTGTTGGGGTAATAATAATAATAACAGAATATTAACATCATCAAATTCCTGACCACCCTCAAGGGGGTGTAAAGGATATGATAGTATTACATGAAAAATTTACATCATTATTAACTTTCTACACTTTTCCCAAATCAATCTGTTACCTGTCAAGACTCCAGCATTATCAGATCTTATATTTGTCCATACCAGCTGAGATTAGCTCTGCTAACACATTCCTGAATACTAACAATGTCAAGTTCTTTCCTAATATCCTCATTTTTAATATGATATTGCCGATGATGCCATTGCTGTTCATGCCCCTAATCTTTCTCAGGACTCTCATATCTGTGGTCTCTAGTCTTTGGTATGTGTTTTAATTCTAACCCAGCTCTCAGCTATCCATAAGTTAAAATTGGTTTGAACACTGTCTTGTATATACAGCTAATTTAGCATTCCGACTAATTTCTCTCTTATTCCATATGAATTTATTCAGTTGACTTCCTACCATACCAGCTTTGTTGATTCAGTTGCCTATTTCCATATTTAATTTACCATCTTCACTAAATATCATGCCTAAGTAGCTGAAATGTTTTACTTGTTCTATAGGTTCTCCATGCACAAGGCAGTTGATATTTTTGATGCTTCTGCCTATTTTCATTGTTTCTGTCTCGTTATTGCTGAACAATAAATACAATGCAAAATGTTATATTCAGGAAATGACAATCAAGGAAAAGAAGGAGTAGCCATAGTATTGAACACAAAAAATGAGGCTAATCTTCTCGAATGGCAGGCAGTCTCAAGAAGAGTGATCTGGGCAAATATCAGAATGGGGAATTGGACAATGAGACATATTTGTCTCATTGTCCAATTCCCCATTTTGTTTCGGTCCAAATGTGACTGAAACAAAAAAGACAAAAACTGGTGAGATCTTTCTGAACAATAAATACAATACAAAATGTTATATTCAGGAAATGACAATCAAGGAAAAGAAGGAGTAGCCATAGTATTAAATACAAAATACGAGGCTAATCTTCTCGAATGGCAGGTCTCAAGACGAGTGATCTGGGCAAATATCAGAATGGGGAATTGGACAATGAGACATATTTGTGCCCATATATTCAGGAAATGACAATCAAGGAAAAGAAGGAGTAGCCATAAGTATTGAACACAAAATACGAGGCTAATCTTCTCGAATGGCAGGCAGTCTCAAGAAGAGTGATCTGGGCAAATATCAGAATGGGGAATTGGACAATGAGACATATTTGTGCCTATGGTCCCACAGAAGTTTCTACTAAGGTAGAAGTGGAGGAATTTTTTGAATGCTTTAGAAAAAGCAACTGACACAATGAAAAAGGAAAAGTTGGTCCTTGTTGGGGATCTAAATAGTAGAGTAGGAAATGATTGTCAGACATACAAAAATATTTTGGGAAAATTTGGAGAAAAGAGCAAAGCCAATAATAATGGCAAATATCTATTGGATTTCTGCTCAGGACATGGACTGGTTATTACTAACAAAAACTGGTGAGATCTTTCTGAACAATAAATACAATACAAAATGTTATATTCAGGAAATGACTATCAACATAAGAAGCCTGAATGGCAAAGAAATGGATCTAGCTGAGGAATTAGATAAGTACTACATCGACATAATAAGGGTGACTGAAACAAAAAAGACAAAAACTGGTGAGATCTTTCTGAACAATAAATACAATACAAAATGTTATATTCAGGAAATGAACACTTAACAAAACCTGAGGGTGAAAGTTTTGTTTCAGCCAAGGTTTAGCCTGCTCCCCTGAACGAACCCACTGCCTTCAGTGTAAAGTATCCACTTTTCATAACTACACGACTCAAAAACAGAGATTGAACCTCTCAAGAATGAAGAGCAGTGCAGACGTTGACAGGCTCTCTTCATTGTTGTTCGTCAGTTCATGAGGTTCATCAGTTCACTTGCCGACCTTAGATACTATTCCAAGTTCTTGCAAATGGTGATGGATGGTTGGTGATGATGAATTAAGATCTTTTTCTAAATCTTCAACAGCTGCATTGGCATTTCTTGCAATAGTGGCCTCCAGCATACTATTGAGAGAGACAGGACACCCAGAGTGAGGGGAGTCTTTCAAGCAAAAGTCCCCTTGTCAAAATTTTTGGAACCATCACTGACACTTTCGCACATTCAAAACATTATCGCCATACACTTCTTGCACATTTTTTAGTGTCAGCAGCACTGTTGCCTTTTTTGAACTCAAAGTATGATGTGCCTCATGTGCTCTTCAGTGACCTTCATAGTAATAAAGGGTTATTTAAACAAGGTGGTGGAACTCTTCAGAATTAGGCTGTACTTATAAAGTTTAAAAATTCATGTTTAGTCAAGCTGAGACACGTCTGAACAAGTACAGTATGAAAACCGACATTACTTTTGGGATGACCTGATATATCAATAAGTTTTTTCAATTCCTTGATTTTTAAGGGCTCCTAAAGTAGCTAATGTTGGGATTAAACAATAAATTACACAATAACCACAGTAATTAACTTTAATGAAATGAAAGAACAGATGTTTCATACTGAAAATAACAGTACATCATCATTGTGTAGAAACAAGCAAATCAAAGGAACGGGAATACAAGGTACATACAGCAGTCGGTGGTTTACCAATTAAAAACTTGCCACATGCTAGAAATTAATATTAATAAATATTATTAAAAACTATTTTTGATGGTTACATAAGATAAGAATCTCCCAAACTTTGGGGAGAGAAAGAGACAATCATTTCGATTCAGATTTGGCTGATGTAAAATGGCTTCGCAACTTTCTTTGAAAAGGTATTCATATTTAAACCTGCTTCTATGAAGAAGATGAGCTTCATCTCACTGTATACTGTGTTTAGTGTCAATACTATGTTGTACCAGACTTTTGAGGTTTCGTGCATTCAATATAATACTGATGTTCATTAATTTTTTTTCCCACAGAATGGCCTGTTTGCCCAAAGTACATTAGATTACATTCACAAGTTATCTGGTAAATGCCAACTAATGACATAGGTGACAGTTTGTCTTCTGTAGATGGCAACAGATGAGAAATTTTGTTGACAGGAAAATATGTAGGAATGAAATGATACTTTTTCAAAATTCTACCGACTGTTTCAGAAATACCAGAAATATAGTAGTGTTTAGAGAAGAGATGATTAATCACCATTTTTGTAATGAAAATTAATCTCTGTAAGGATTGTTTTTATATTATGAGCGCTTATTATTATCTACACAAGATTTCAATTCTGATTGGTAAAATGACTTTTAACTATTTCTTTTAGAACCCAGAAAATCACTGACTCAAGACCAAATACAAAAAATAAACTCATTTAATAAATCTAAATTTTAAACAAAATTACATAACTACAAAATTAACTGGATCCAAGGCCTTCTAAAATAAATCTACAGCTTAGAGATTTTCTTATCCAAAAATATTAAAATCACCCTTCTACTACTGGATTGTTTAACATATACTTAATCATGTCTACCAGACTAAACACTTTGTTTTCACAACAAAAAATTATTCATAGTCAGTTTCTTTGTTAGGGCCTTTTCCAAAAATATAAACATTTTCTTCTTCTTTTCCATAGGATCCTTTCTTATCACCCTAATGTAGTATACAATATTATTTCTCACTAAAGTATAAACACTCTTACCTCTTGCAGTTCAGTTTGACGCACAATTTACTAATTTTTGTACGGGAGAAAAGTTTCTTCTACTACTTCAAAAACAACATATCTAAGTTGAGCTAATTCCGTCACCCTTTCCAGTAGAAATAACATATACATCCGGCATCCTTAAGCATATCGACTGCAATATAGTCTTTTATTTACTAATTACTTGTTAACAGTCTCAACTCCTCCAGTTTAAAGACTCACAGCTTTACTATTCCTTTTCGGAATCTATTATTAATATTCTTCTGACTGTCACATAAAACTAAATAAACTTCATAAGAACAAAATTCCTCCGGTCTACATTTTTAAAAACGGGAAAAACAAGGAGGCCATTAGCTCCTCCTTGTTTTTCCCGTTACTTCAATACTGAACACTCTCTCTGTCAGCTGTCAATCACCCATCAAACTTCTCAGCGAGCATGCGCACTCTATATACGTGGCAAGCAAGAAGTTATGTATCAAGGCTGATGTGTTGTCTCCACAAACCACAATAAATATCTCAACACTTCACAATTTTAAATTACAATAACAAAGACTGAAAGTAGCATAACTATCAAAATCCAGCAATTTCATCAATTTCTCAAATGCTTTACATTTCCTTTTGACAATAATAATATCAATAATGGGCATATCGCAAGTGCTGATATACACGTTATAAAACCAAAACTAATAATGTACTAACATAAACAATTCATAAAAATATATATAATTTTAAATTATGATTATTTTTACAAGGGACTGGAACCCTGCGGTCTGTTAAAGAATCCGAATGTGTTGGAATATAGGAGTCAATTATCTGCTGGATATGATTAGGGTTGTAACCATTAAATTCCATTAACATTTTGACAGTGCAAAGTTGTTGTTGTTGTAAGCTTGAGGAAGAGGAGCACACCTTATGCTCTATTAATTAAAGACTTGATAACACCAATTTTTTGAGAGGTGTAATGAACAGATTTTTGATGAATGTATCTGCCAGTAAAGGTAGGTTTTCGATAAACACTGGTAGATAAATTACCAGAGGCTGTGTGCATAAGGATGTCCAAGAATGGTAAACTACCAGCCTTTTCTTTTTCCGTGGCAAATTGAATGCATGGGTGAAGGCTATTGATCTGTTGCAGGAAAGTGGTAAGTTCACTTTCAAAATGAGGCCAAACAGCAAAGACATCATTAACATAATGAAACCAATGAGAGGTTTGGGGGATGACTGGATGAGAACAAGGTATCTTCCAGATGGTTCAAAAAATAGTTTGCCAAAGGTGAAACCAGAGAGCTACCAATGACAGTATCTTCAACTTGTCTATAGATCTTGTTTTTCCAGCTGAAATATTCTGATTGTATAACAAATTCAAAAATCTTTGCAATATCAGGAGGGTAATTATCATATAGTAAATTAATAGTGTTAGATAATGGAATGTTGGTAAAGAAGGAAACAATGCAATGTCAAAACTGACTAATAAATTGGACTCTTGTATTTATTATTTTCATCATCATCATCATCATCAAGCATATCAAGGATTTAGGCCTAGCATGGCCTGTTCTGGCCTTAGAAGTCATCGTTGAATCGCTTAAGAGGATGTCCTGTTCTGTTTTCATTCTTTGAGCGTGTTCCATCCATTTATGTTTATATATTTTAAGTTTTTCTATTACTGGTTCTTGGTTTAATTCTTTCATAATTTCTTCATTTCTTTTGTGATCAAATAGGGTATACTTTGCAGTTTTTCTCATAAACTTCATTTCTTCTGTTATTAATCTTTGTTTGTCTTTTTGTTTTATTGTCCAGATTTCGCTTCCATATATTAAGACTGGTAACGCTAATGTATTGTATACTTTTAGTCTGGTTTGTTTTTGAACTAGGTTTGGTTTAAATATAGAGTTAATTACACCTGTTTTTTTTTAAGGGTCAAAGCTATATAACTGAGAGGAAACCTCCACATAGCCTTTAAAGGAATGCGGAGAACCGACCAGGGCTTCTGACCTAATGTCCAATCCTCACCTTCTCGTGGTGCACCCTGTTGGGTATCTACCTGGATACTGAACAAACCAGGATGGGCTGGCAATTCGGGATTGAGCCGACCAAATTGTATTCTTATTGGCTTAAACCAATACAGAAAATGATGGTACAACACGACAAAATTTCATGCCGGATGGGGCATCGCCCGGTTAAACAAGGCCCCCCGTTGTTTTCGTCAGGGAACCAGGACGAACAGCGAAAAGTCAACTACTGGGACAAATCTGAAAGCACACCCTAACTCAACATCACCAGAGTTCAAGATTGGTACTATCAACATAAGAAGCCTGAATGGCAAAGAAATGGAGCTAGCTGAGGAATTAGATAAGTACCACATCGACATAATAGGGGTGACTGAAACAAAAAAGACAAAAACTGGTGACATCTTTCTCAACAATAAATACACAAAATGTTATATTCAGGAAATGACAATAAAGGAAAAGAAGGAGTAGCCATAGTATCGAACACAAAATCCGAGGATCTTCTCGAATGGCAGGCAGTCTCAAGAAGAATGATCTGAGCAAATATCAGAATGTGGAATTGGACAATGAGACATATTTGTGCCTATGGTCCCACAGAATTTTCTACTAAAGTAGAAGTGGAGGAATTTTTTGATGCTTTAGAAAAAGCAACTAACACAATGAAAAAGGAAAAGTTGGTCCTTGTTGGGGATCTAAATAGCAGAGTAGGAAATGATTGTCAGACATACAAAAATATTTTGGGAAAATTTCGAGAAAAGAGCAAAGCCAGTAATAATGGCAAATATCTGTTGGTTTTCTGCTCAGGACATGGACTGGTTATTACTAACACCATGTTTCAACATAAAAATGTGCACAAATTCACATGGAGAGAAGAGGTAAGGAATAAGAAAAGTCTCATTAACTATGTTATTGTTGATAGTGATGTTTTCTCCCTGGTGCAGGACACCAGACTGTACAGAGGATTTGAAATTGGAAGTGATCACTATTTAGTCTTGAGTAGGATAAAATTGAATTTCATATTGAAAAGAATAACATGTAAGAAAGTTTTAAAGCGAATAAAAGTTGAGCAGCTCTCAGATATGAACTGTAGACTAAAATACACAAAGATTATTGAAGAAAAAATGAAAGAGTTTAAGAATAGGAACCAAACCTTGGAGATTCAGTGCCAAGCCTTGAAGAAAACCCTGATTGATTCAGCCAGAGAGGCATGTGATGAGGTTGTCTGCAAGGATAGAAAAATCAAAACTCCATGGTGGACACAGGAAGTTAAAGAGGCAGTGAAGGAAAAGAAGAAAGCATATCAAAAGTTCTTGACAAATAAGTTAGCTTGTGCTCTTAGAGAATACAGAGACAAATGTAAGAAAGCTAAACAGTGTGTAAAACTAGCTAAAAAAAAGTCATGACAGGACTTTGGCAAGAACATAGAAAATAAATATCAAGAAGGTGGCAAAATATTCTGGAGGTTGTTGAAGAAGCTTAGGAATGGAAGAAAGAGTTCTGTAAAAAGAGTTAGAGATGATAAAGATGAAATGAAAACAAGAGAAAAAGATATCCTTGCAGTATGGAGTAATTACTAAGATAAATTGCTAAATGAAACAAGCAGTGATAGCACAGTGGTAAAAAACACTCAACAGGCATACAGTCAGGAATACATATCCATACTTGAAGTAGAAAAAGCCATCAAAGGCTTGAAATGTGGAAAGGCAGCAGGAGTAGATGATATTCGACCAGAAATGCTGAAATATGGTGTATAAAAGTCTTGCAGTAGCTGCACTGCATAATTCAGAAAGGCTGGACAGAGGAATGAATTCCCGATGATTGGAGTAGAGCTCTAATAGTACCCATATATAAAAAGGGAAATAAAACTGAATGTGAGAATTACAGAGGTATTTCCTTACTGAGTGTTCCTGGCAAGATCTATGCAAGTATACTTGAGAAATGGTTGAGAAGAATTGTGGAAGAAAAGCTTGGTGAAGAACAAGCTGGATTCAGGCCAAATAGAGACTGCCAGGATCTGATCTTCACTTTACAACAAATAGTTGAGAAAGCATGGGAATATAACAAAGATCTGTATTTGAGTTTTGTCGATCTGGAAAAGGCATATGACAAGGTGCCAAGAGAGAAGCTATTCAATATGCTACAGGTATATGGTGTCAATGAGGCATTATATCAAGCAATACTTAGTCTGTATTTGAGGTGTAAGTCAGCAGTTAGAATTGAAGGACGTACAGGAAGATGATTTAATGTTAAATCTGGTGTGAGACAAGGATGTACATTATCCCCTCTGTTATTCATTATCTATATGGATCACATTATGAAGGAAAGTGGTATTAAACATGATATCAGAATTGGAGATGTTAATGTCAGCTCTCTGCTTTATGTGGATACTTCTAAATAAATCCACTACAAGTCTGCAAGATTCCCTGACTAAATTGAATAACTGTTGTAATAGATATGGTATGAAGGTCAGCATTAAAAAGACAAAGACAATGAAAATAGGTAGAATTGTTGAAAATGTCAACTATGTTGTGAACAGGGAACCTGTGGAACAAGTAAAACATTTCAGCTACTTAGGCATGATTTTTACTGAAGATGGTAAATTAAATATGGAAATAGACAACAGAATTAACAAAGCTGGTATAGTAGGAAGTCAATTGAATAAATTCATATAGAATAAGAGAGAAATTAGTTGGAACACTAAATTAGCTGTATACAAGACAGTGTTCCAACCAGTTTTAACTTATGGATCTGAGAGCTGGGTCAGAAGTAAAACACTTTTTGTAGGGTTATAACTAATTTCTTGATAGGTGGAGGTATCCTATAAAAGGGAGTTCATCTTCCTCTCGTAGCAGGCCTTATCCATTACCACTATCGCTTTTACTTTATCTGCTTTCGAAATAGATATATTGCTCTTTTGTCTCAATGAAAACAGCGCATGGGTTTCAGCACTAGATAAATTCCATGCAGGTAATTTGTTTTTAAAAATTGAAGCAGCAACTTCAAAGCGTAGTTTATTAGCATCTTCGTTGGAAAGTCCTGACAAAATGCATTCGATGTTATGCGAAAAATCAAGATATGGGATGCATTTAGGTACCACAGCAAAGTCATGGCATTTGACTAATACACAAGTTTCAGCATATCTGTACTTTCATTTCATTAAAGTTAATTACTGTGGTTATCGTGTAATTTATTGTTTATAGTCATGCCACAGATACCTTAAAAGATTAATGTTGAAATTGAATCAAATGCCTTTTCAAAATCAATGAATGCTAGACCTAAGGATTTTTGGTATCCATTTGTCTCTTCAGTTATCTGTCTTATTGCATATATATATCAATGGTGCTGTCATTTTTTCTGAATCCTGATTATTCTGGACGTTGGCAAAAATCTAATCTGTTTTATTGAAAAAAAGACTGATAGGGCAGAAAATTTTAACATATTCTCTGTCTCCCTTTTAAAAACTATAATAAGGATAACAGTGTTCCAACTCTTTGGTATTCTCTTCTGTCTTAAGCATGATGTCTAAATTTCATTTAACATAGTCATGACTGACACACTACCTGCTTTCAGAACTACTATTGGTAACTCATCTTCACCTGGTGTTTTCCCATCGCTCATGCTACTCATTGCAAATTGAACTTTTTAAAACATCAGGACATATTTCTTCCATTTGGGGTATTACACTGTTTTCATATCGGTTTAAGTCTTGGGAATCATCATACAAATTGGCATCAAAGGATTATTAATTTATTTTTCTATGGACAACTCTCCTCTCACTCCTTTTAGACCCATGTTGTTTTCTATTATCATTCTAATTCTCCTTGTTACAAAGCTTCTAATTTCTTATATCATCCTTTTTTCTTATTGCTTTACATAGCTCCGAGAATTTTATTCTTCTTCTCATGTCTAGATCTCTTTTCATTTCTCTTTTCTTTCTGAGAAGGTTTAGGGTTTCACCAGACAATTTTCTTTCATTTTTTTTTAGTTAGTCCCACCAATTTCTTTGACATTATTCAGTTATTATTTGATGATTTTTATCCAGATCTTCATTCATATCAATATTATAAAACTCGTTTTTTCTCTCTTTCTGAAAGAGCACTTTGTTTTTATCCAGATTTTGGTAAATTAATAGAGGGTCTTTTACTTTTAATCAGTTTCTGTCTTTCCCATCTTTTGTTGATGACAATTTTTGATCTCACTAATCTGTGATTGCTACCTGTATTGAAACTATTTAGTACATCTCTATCTTGGACAATATATTTTCTGTCAGTTAAAACAATCTATTTCATTAAACACTTCTCCATTTGGACTTTGCCATGTCTTTCCAATTCTTCCTTTTTTGAAGAAAGTATTCAATATATAAAGATCAATCATTCTACATTTTCATTCCTCTGTCTTAGTCCATATTTCCCAATTGTTGCTAGATGTGTTGAGTTGAATTCTCCCATCAAGATCATAAAGAACATACGATTGCAATTTATCAGTTGGTCTAGTGATTCATAAAATGCATCTAGTTCTTCTTCTGTGTGGTCTAAGGTTGGTGCATAAACTTGTATAATTCTTAATTTATAATGTCTGTTTATTTATGGTAGAGTTTTGCAATCCTGTTTGTGATATATTCTATTTCTTGTATTTTATCATCTTTTATGGAGCAGCTAATTTAGGAAGCCAATTCCTCCCTGGAATCTTGAATCGTCACCATAATTATAGAGAAGATGCAGGATGTTCATTCTTTAGCTCATCGGTTCCCAACCAGTGATACGCGTACTCCAGGGGATACGTGCTGGGCCATTCAAGGGTACACGAAAAATAATCAGTAATGGCGAAAAAACAAGTAAAGTAAACAAATTACATTAAGACAAGCAATGAACAAAAGTGTCAGTATTTAAAAACAGCTATTTTAAAAACAAGGGGTACAATTTATAGAAATGGGTTTAAAAGGGGTACACAAGTGGAAAAAGGCTGGGAACCACTGCTTTAGATCAATACTATTTTCATTAAATCTCTGAGTATTTACTCAATCCAATGATGTCCCATTTTATCTTTTCTGCTTCCAATAGTAATTCTTCTAATCTTGTTTGTCCTATTAATGACCCACAGTTGTAGGTACATATAATTTTCTGTTATTAGTTCTATTATAGTTTAAGAGTTTGAGTCTGGTATGTCATATCATTGAGAGTCACATCTGTGCTTTTTAATATGCCCATTGTTGGGCTCTTTGGTCTCCGTTTTGAGGGAGGGTCTAATTCTTCCTTGCTGACCAGGCTTCTTGGAATAGCAGCCCACTCAGGTAAAGCAAATACCTGGAAGAGAAGGCAAATTCCCACTGTTATGAAGAAGAAAGTTCAGCAAGACAGGAAAGATACACCCCTAGCCCTCGAATATTCTAACAGCATTGGAGGAAACAGCAACAAAAACGAAAAAGAAAGAAAGAAGAGGGACCAGTCTACAGATAATATAACAGATGTATATTATATGAAGTAAGGCATGGGAAATCATCAATGGTAATTTGATTTGCCACAAAGGACTTAACAAGATACCCTGTTGATTGACAAGTGGCAGAATTCATAATGGCAATTATTTATTAGTCCAGAAACTTCAAGCTTTAATAGAGGTTGAGTGTTGATGGTTTTACATTACAAAGAACGAATAAAGAAAGCAGTAATTAGATGGCAAGGATTTGTCATCCTTTTAAGGAATGAGTTGAACAAAAGCTAATCCAAACTTCTTTTAAAGCTTTATGCTCAAACAGAAATGCTGATGGAATTCTGAAAGTAGTACTCGAACTGACTGCTGGGAAGTTTTCAGTATTGAGATCACATTATAATATAAATAAGGAGGTTATTAAAAATAAGCAATTAAACCCGACAAGTTTCATGCATCATAAGATTTCCATCATCAGAGGTAGTGTGTACATGAAAGTTTTACACAACAAAAGCCTATTAACAATTCATTACACATATTAGATGTTTTTGATAACTTCACAACTGTTAAATATAATTGATAAACCAGAAGACAAATGATAAATTTGTTACTGTATGCAAGTTGGAACATTGCTAGTTGTTGCGATTAAGTTCTGTGGTATAACGAGTGCTATATCTTAGGTCTGTGGCAGTTAAATTGTTGATGAAAGCAGACCATACTTGATGTAAAATTAAGCCTTGATTTTTATTGCATTGTGTAGGGATCCTAATAATTTGTGAGGATTCTTTAAATTTTCTTGTGAAACAGTTATTATCAATAGATGACATTTTTGTTTGTTTCCAGAAGTTGAAAGTATGTCTTGGATTCAAAACCATTAAGTGCAAGGTTCTGTTTCAGGTAGTGCAGTTCTTCATTCCTTTTAACTGACATATTTAATATATTGCATGCCCGGTCTCGGAAAGTTTTAATTATGCCTATCTTTTGCAAGATGGTGGCGTGAAGTACCATTTAAAAATCTTTCCGTTGTGGTAGGTTTTCTGTATACAGAGAAGGATAACTTTTTTTTTCCTCTTCATTTATCTTTGACAAGGATATCAAGGAAAGGTAATTTTTTGTGCTGTTCTAGTTCAAGAGTAAATTTTATATTGGAATATAACTTGTTCGGATAATCTTTGCAAGCAATCAGCTCATCCAACGATCCTGACCAAATGATGAAAATATTGACATAATGTAATCATATTTTTGGTTTCTTCTGATAGGTTTTTAATGCATTAGTTTCGAAATTTTCCATAAACAGGTTGGCTAAGGCTGGAGAAAGGGGGGAGAACCCATGACAAGCTGGTATCAAGTATACTAGCCATCAAGTAATCTGGCAACAAACAAAAATGTCATATACTGATAATAACTGTTTCACAAGAAAATTTAAATAAACCTCACAAATGCTAAGGCTCCCTACACAATGCAATAAAAATCAAGGCTTAATTTTACATCAAGTATGGTCTGCTTTAATCAAAAATTTAACTGACATGGACCTAAGCACGTGTGATACCACTGAACACAGTAGCAACAACTAGTAATGTTCCAACACACACACCGTAACAAATTTATCATTTGTATTCTGGTTTATCAATTATATTTAACAGTTGTGAAGTTATCAAAAACATTTAATATGAGTAATTAATTGTTAATAGCCTTTTGTTGTGCAAAACTTTCATATCTCACTATCCTTGATGATGCAAGTCTTATGACACATGAAACTTGTCAGGTTTTAAATGCTTATTTTTAATAATTCCTTATTTGTATTATAATGTAGTTCAATACCAAAAACTTCCCCCAAAGTAGGTCACTGCTCCGGAATCCAAATGTAGTTTTTGGCCCTTTCAAGTTTAAAATAAGGAAAGCAATTGGCATTACACAAACAACGAAACTAATCTACCACCTAGTACTACACCAATTTAGCCCTCTGAAGTGTGTAGATGCCACATCAAATTTCACTTTAGATCCCAGACATTGCAAACATGCAATTTAAAGAAGAAAATTTCTTCATTCATGTTTTAGGCCCATTTTTATAATAAGAATTACACTTATTATAAAAATATAATAACACTTAGTTCTCCTGGCTAAGGCATGCAGGCAAACAATACTGATTTTTTTAAATTTTATTGATAATGCTGACAAAAAACTGGGATTTAGCCTTAAGATGTGTCAACTGAATATCGAGGGAATTAACAGAGCAAAATGTTACTATCTCTGCAAAATATTACAAGAAAATAACATTGACGTTGTGCTTCCTCAAGAAATGCATGCTGAAAACAAAAGACGATCTTAATAGAAGAGGAAAACTAACTGGTTACACTCTGATTGGTGCTACATACCACCGGAATTATGGCATTGTCAAGGATGATATAGAAAATGCTTCTGTCCTGACAATGAGATGTGATAACGATACCCATCTTGTGAGTGTGAAAATTCACAACATAACAATAGTCAATGTCTATAAACCTCCTTTAACATCATGGTCTATAGATGTGATACCTACTTATCAACATCCAACAGTATGGATTGGTGATTTTAATAGCCATCATGAAGAATGGAAGTACCGTGATAACAACGACTGTGGTACTACCCTAGTTGGGCAGAAATAAATAATATACACCTTTTATTTGATGCCAAGGATAGAAACACCTTTAGATCATCAGCATGGCAAGCAGAGTCTAATCCGGACTTATGTTTTGTTTCATTAAATACAGAAGGGCACCATTACCAGCAAGACGATATGTACTTTCTAACTTCCCACATAGTCAACATCGACTGGTGTTACTGGAAATTGGTATGACACTACCTATAGCAAGATCCTTTCCATGACTGCGTTGGAATTTTAAAAAAGCAAATTGGAGAAATTTTGCAAATCAATTGGATAAATGTGTTCATTGGATGCCTGCTAGAGTTGCAGAGAACAAGAGATTTGTAGGAGCAATCTTATCAACCATGAAAAAATATATCCCTACAATCTACAGAAAAGATTATGTCCCTGGATGGAATGAAGAAAGTGAACATCTCTATAGAGAGTTCCTGAAACGTGAAGATCCTGAAATAGCAGATGAATTATTACACAGCCTGAATTCATCTCAAAAAACAAAATGGATTGATACGGTTGAAAACCTTGACTTCAAATGATCAAGTAGAAAAGCCTGAAATCTTCTCCAACAACTATCTACAACTAATCTACCTAAAAGAAAAAGCACAATTATCTCCCCTGAGAAAATAGCTAATCAAATCGTTAATATGTCAAGGGCACCTAGGGACCGTGAACATACCAAGAAAGTTAAGAACTTGGAGCTTTAAAAACAAATGCCCCTGCTTTCTCACAATATGCCTCAATCTTCATTATAGATGAAGTAAAAGCCGTCATAAAAAATATAAAAGTAGGCAAGGCCCCAGGTTTCGACGGTGTCCATGCTGAATTTCTGATTAATAGCGGGCCAAATACCATAAAATGGCTTTGTGAATTCTTTTCTAATATATAATTGACTGGCCAACTACCTAGCCAGTTTAAGAAGTCAAAAATAGTTGCTATTCTTAAACCTGGAAAACCACCCCAGGAAGCAAAAAGTTACAGACTATTGCTTATTGAGTTGCACCTATAAAATGTTAGAACGTCTTCTGTACAACAGATTGTCCATACCAATTATGCAGCATATCCCAATTGAACAAGCTGGTTTTAGAGAAAAACGTGGTTGCTGTGATCAAGTGCTCACTTTAACATCATACATAGAAGCTGGATTTCAGAAGCAAGAAAAAACATCAGCTGTCTTCTTGGACCTAACAGCAGCCTATGATACAGTATGGCGTGAAGGTCTTATGTACAAATTTCTTAGCATTGTCCCATGTATACGGACTGCACACTTAATTTTCTCCATGCTCACTGAATGTTTCTTTCAAGTTATATTAGGAAATAAAATGTCCCAACAATGAAAACTTAATAATGGTCTTCCACAAGGGTCAGTATTGGCGCCCTTACTTTATAACCAAAACACATATGATTTGCCTGCTACCATCTCATGCAAGTTCTGTTATGCTGATGACGATGTAATTGCGATTCGACACAAAAACATGAGTCAGGCTGAAGAGGTACTTACAAAAGATCTGAAAACAATAGGTGAATAACGCAAAAAATGGAGGCTCTAGCTCAATCCAAACAAAACAGAAGTATCAAGCTTTCACCTTAATAATCACATGGCAGATGCCACTTTATATATCTTCTTTGAAGGATGTTTACCATGACACAATAAGTTTCCAAAGTACTTGGGCATGACCCTGGACTGTATGCTCTCTTACAAGCAACACCTAACAAACGTTTCTACTAAGTTAAGAACCCGTAACAACATAATACAAAAACTAATAGGCACGACATGGGGAGCAACAGCTGATAATCTGCGGATTACAGCTCTTGGTTCAGTTTTCTCTGTTGCCGAATATTGCTCACCAGTCTGGCTAAATAGCACACATGTTAAACTTGTTGATAACCAACTAAATAATACAATGAGGCTGATTTCTGGCACAATTAAATCAATGTCCACACACTGGCTTCCAGCTCTTAGCAACATTGTTCCACCGAATCTGCGCAGAACTAAGGCTCTCTTACAGGAGTATAAGAAAATCTTGGAGAACATAGCCCTACCAATACATTTAGCTCTCCCAGACTTAAGTGTACGACGATTAAGATCAAGACATCCACCACTACAATTAGCCCAACTACTACTACTACAATCTAACTTTGACCTGAAGCAAAAGTGGCAAGAACAGTGGGAGAGCCAGACAGTGGACATCACAAAATTTTTTCTGAAAGAATTACAAGTTTTGATGCTTGCTCACACCACCCACGAAAATCCTGGACTCAGCTTAATAGAATACAACTGGTCATGGTGTATGGGCAGACACGCTTTTTAAATGGGGTAAATGACCATCCCCACATTGTGATTGTGGAGCTCAAAGCCAAACTGTGACTCAGTGTTATCTCAGAGCATATTCAGGAGACAAATTGGACTTTTTAAGTGCTACACCCGAAGCTATGAACTATTTGGCCAATATGGATGTAACCTTTTAATTTTATTGGTTTTTAAAATGACTTTTCATTTTATATGTTTTTAAAGTGACAGTGTATGTACTGTATGTATTGTACTGTATGTTTTGTTATTCATGCCATACGAATAAATAAATAAATAAATTTCATGCATCTTTCGAAACAGACATAGATGCTAAGAATTGACATTTATGTCTGTTTCGAAAGAGACAATCATCAGTTGCATAGAAACACCACAAAGTAGGAAGCATTGCAGTGTCCAGAATGTTCATAGCACCACAAACAGAGGTCTGAGGCCACATCTGGAAAAACAGGCTCATACCATCACATCACCACCTACGAATGTCAAAGACAAGGTTACACATTCTGCTAAGAGATGTTCACCGAGCATCTGCTCAGTAAAGGGTGTAACATGATTTGTCGCTCCATAAAACAGCTTTCCAAGCTTCCACATCCCATTGTACACTCTCTTTACTCCACTGAAGACAACACTGCATGTTGGTTTGGGTAACATGGGGGCTTGCACATGGCAGTCCTAACATGGAAACATGCTATGAAGCTCTACTCTGTGCAGATTCACGTTCCAGTCGATGCCTGGAACCCCGTATTCAACGTGTTGGCTGACGAATTACCGTTTTTACCTATGTTTCCATTTCAGTATGGTATCACTGATTTTTGACCCGGGATGACCCAATTTGTCAACAATTTGCTGAACAGACAGGCCGGCAACATGGCATCCTATCACAATGCCTCTTTCAAACTCGATCAGTTCCCTTCTCACAGCCATTTCACCCAGACACAGTTGCACTGACTTGAAAGCATCACATTCCTCCAATTTCATAGCTGTCGGGTTCATGTAATGAATCACAAACATGTGACTTGTTACATAGCACGATGCACTTTGTCCATGGAGGTATCAATTAGCTTCTTTCCAAGCAGTGTATATACAGAATTACTACTCAAAGGGATAGAGTTCGTGGCTACTGAAGTTTTCAGGTTATTTTTGATTTTAATGGTATACACCGGAGCCTGTGTAGCTCAGTGGATGTGGCGTTTGCACACCACCGCGCTAGGCCGCACGAAGGAAGTCTTGGTTTCGAGTCTAGTCGGCGACTAGAGGAAATTTTTCTAAGCCTTTTTTCGACCGGTTCCCGAGTTAGTCGATCTCTGGCACGGGCAAGCAGGTTTTTCCTCCCGGAAACTCGGGTTTTTCGTCCTGTAAACTCAAGAAAATCGACCGTAGAACCCACATTATTTCAGACATTAAATATATTGTGTTAGGGTTAGAGACCACGAGATGGCGGCACATTTGAGCCGTCTCTCTTCACTGCGTACCGCTTAATTAGTGATAGCCTTGGGCCATCTGTCTCTGATTGGGTACCAGTGGAGATTGAACTGCCCACTCAGTCTCCAAAAGTTAGATGAGGCTAAATGGCCTCGCCTACTCCCGTATATACGGGAATAAAAAGGCGTTAGCTGATTTTTTTTTTTTTTTTTTAATGGTATACACCACACATATTAAGGAAACAGTCTGGATGGTTATAATGTTTTGGCTTGTGAGTGCATAAGACACCATTGTGAGTACCATATTGTGGAATTCTAAGTGTTTTATATTTAGCTCAAGGAAACAATCAGAATCAAATTCTTGACAGATGTTCCACTTAAATGTTTATCCATCACCTCCATGCTGTTGATATACTGAATCAGATATCATCATCCTGAAATCAAATTCATTATAGAAAAGAAAAGCAAACTTCTTTTCCTGAAGGTGTCCTAATCATTAACCGAAGATCACTATTTACTGAAAGATGACTAACGCCAGCTAAGTATATCCATAAAGATTCCAATCATCACTCTTCCCAGAAACAGTTAAGAATCCCTCCCCCACACAATCCATGGAGCAGTTTCCTTATGTTCTAACATAAGGAAATTAAACCTTATACTCTAAACCACAGAGAGTACCTGTCAATCAACAGTGGTTATAGCTGGCCTTTTGTTTGCTAAGCAGACTTCTGTTAAAGTACACATAAAATTCCTTTACTATGGCAAATGAATTTCTGAACATACATTCAAAAATTCTCAAAAAACACAACCTGCAAACCATCTTTATGCTACTTCAAGAAATCACCTTTGGTCCTCGTTCCACCAAAAATTCATTTGGTGGAATGAGGATATTCATTTAACTTTAATTTTTATATCAATGCTACTCACAGGACATGCAAAATCTATAGCATGCTACTGCTATGTGTAGACAAGGATTTAAAGGAGAAGGAACACATAAAATTTTCTCAAAAAGCTGGAGGACGTAGTTAATCACTTTGTGATGAAGGCTGTTCCAGAGAATACATGGGATGAAAGAGGATGAGAGGAAGTTTGGTGGATTTTCGATTGGAATTAATAACAGCTCAATCAGAATTATCATTGCAGTAATATTTTACCAGTAACATGGGTATTAATTTCCATACTATAAATTTTACAATAAAAATATATAAATTTAAAAGCTCTCAATTAAAAAACTAGATCATCCCATTTTAATCATTAGAAATGATACTGAACTGCTGTTAAAATATTCTAATTCTACCATAAGACAAACCTGTTTGGGTTTCTCCTGAGGACCATGTTTGAAATCAGTACGGACTTTGCTTTCTTGAGATTTCACTACTGTAACAGGCTGTTTAAAGATAGATGCAGTTTGCCTGATGGGAGGTACAAGAGATGCGTCATTTCTCATTCCCCGACTATAGTCAAACTGTGTGCCCCGTTGTCTTTTACTTTTTCTTAATAGCATAGAATTTATCTTGCCTGTGCGAAAGTCAAAAGTGCTCAAATCTACACTATCTCCTAAGTATCTTGCCAACTGAGGTTTACTACGAAACCGCTTTCCTGAAGGGCTGGAAATATTTATAAATCAATTAATTCTATTTCATTACATTTAAAATATACAAAATAATTAAAAAAATTTTGCTGACTAATATGGAAATATTTTCATTTCATTATTATCTTAAAGGAAAAGAAACCTGAATTAATCATGATAAAGTAACACTTTATCATGATTAATTTAAGCACATATAGGTGTGCTAATGTAAAACATATTCATTTAATATTCTTATATCATTCCATGTTCAAATTTCTGCAGATGTTACAATCACTTGTGTTGAAGTTTTCTCAAAACATAATCGTTTAACAGGAATGAAAAAGCAAGTAAATATTTAATGACTAAATTATTTATTTCATTCTGTTCCACAGTTATTTTTTCAGGAAACTTCAACAGGAATGATTCTTATTCTACAAGATGTGTATATATACAGGGTGATCAAAATTAAAGTATCCCTATTTAAGGCCTTGCAGAGCACCACCCAGTATCCAAATGCTGCAAAACTTTGCAGGAATACACTGTGCATCATGTAGGAATATCCAAGAAGAAGAAGAAAAAAAAAAGTAGTGTAGGTATGAAGATTGTTTGAGTCGTTGGATAGGAGATATAATAGACTTTCAAGTTAGTTATGGGATAGGGGTGGGATGTCTTCGTGGATTGGAAGGTTTTGGATTTCCATGATTTTGCTGTATTCATGTAGAAGAAAGTTGGATCTCGGATGTGTGTATGGGGGGGGGGGAGGAATGCTACTTAGCACTGGGAGCCAGTAGGTTGGGGTTGATTTTACAATTCCAGAAATAAGGCGCATAGTGGTATTAAGCTGAGCATCAACCAAATACAGATGGGCGCTGTTCAGCCATACGGGTGAGCAGTATTCAGCTGCAGAGTAAATGAGGCCAAGAGCAGTGCAGCGAAACGTTGCTGCTGAGGCACCCCAAACTGTTCCACATAGTTTTTGCAGTATGTTGTTTCTTGTTTTTAGCTTGGATGCTGTGTTAATAAGATATAGTTTAAAAGACAGAGTTTTATCCAGAGTGATGCCCAGATATTTCGGGGAATCTGTTGTAGCATAGCAGTTTGTGGTTGAAGTAGACCATGGGTTCTTTGTTAGCCTGGTTATTGTTCAGGTGAAAGCATGAAACTTCTGTTTTGCTAGGATTTGGGCGTAATCTCCATTTGCTGAAGTATTCATCTAGGACTGCAAGGTCGTCTGTTAGTATATCTTCCATTGTAGTAAAATTGGTGTGTCTGGTGGCTAGAGCAATTTCATCAATATAGCAAAACTTCTTGGAGACAATATTAGGCAAATCTGTGATGTATAAGTTAAAAAGAAGGGGAGCCAGAACTGACCCTTGTAGTAATCCATTATTCAGTGTTCACTTTTGTTCTCATCCACACACACTTGGAATAGGCGGTTGCTTAGCATGTTATCGATTAGTTTTGCTATTGTTCTGCATGGGACTGCATGGAGCAACTTGCAGACCATATCATAAGCTGTGGTAAGATCTACAAAAGCTACAGCTGTTTTCAGACATTGTCTTAGTAGCCTCTATATGTGTGGTGAGCGACAAAACCTGATCACAGCAGCTTCCACTGGGACTTGTTCTATTATATTATATTATATAATATATCTATTATATTAGCCGGCCTGGCTGGCAGAGTGGTTAGCGTATCCACTCTCCAGCCAAATGGCTGCAGGTTCGAATCCCGACGTGGGCATGGATGTTTATGATTGTCTGTGGAAATAACAGTGGTGATCGGCGGTAGATGGCGTTGGTGTAGTTGCAGTCAGTTGGTGGAGACAGAGTTGTCTAGATGAGTCCTCCCTCGATGAGTCTTTGGACTCCCTGGAGGTGTCAAATAATAATAATTATCTGAGGGGCAATTCTATTGAGAATAAGCTGTTCTAGGAGCTTATAACAGGTGCTAAGCAGAGCGATTGGTTGGTAGTTTTCTGGTTTTAAGACAGGGATAATATGGCCTCTTGCTAGAACATTTAATTCATCTTTTGTTAGTGGACGGTTAGATAAATTGACTACCCATTTTTCCGGTGATCTTTTTTAATCGATTTAATATATTAAGGTATTTACTATGTTGAGCACTATTGCTTTTACCAAAAGCTTTTTTTCCTGAATTCTTTGAGACAGTTATAATTAATTGTAGCAATTCTGGAGAAAAACCAAGCCAACCACTGTCGAGCTTTTTGGCCTGTCTTCAACAGGAAATCAAGATGAATTCCATCGAAACCTGGAGCCTTGCCTGGTTTCATATCCATTAGAGCAGTGTTAATATCTTCAAGAGTGAAAGGTCGTGAATATAAAGGGTCTGATGGTCTGTTATTTTTCAAATATGTAAGTTCACTTTTTATTTGAAGAGTGTGTTGTTTGTCCTTGGTGGTATATCTTGATGTGTTGACAATATGTGATGCATATTGGTTAGGAAAAATTGCTGATTGTTCCCAGGCAGTCAGGGTGCCACTACCTAGTTTTCTTAGAAGGCTCCATGCTTTTCTACTGGAGTATTGAAAATCGAGTCTTTCTACTGTCTCAGTCCAATTCTTCTGTCGGACAGGTAGTATAAGAACTTCAAAGTCAGTAGTTTAGCTGGGGGGGGTCCACCCTGGGTGGCACTTTGAACCTTACGCTATACGTCGTTTTGATTTTTTGTAGTATTTTTAGTGTGTACTGAGATGGGCAGAAAACTCAGGGACTGCCCCAGGATGGCAAAAGCTCTAGCAATGCCACTGTTCAAAGTTCATTACGATAGACATGGTGCTGGTTGAGTGGGCCTCCCACAATGAGTATTAATTAAATGGAAGTTACCAAAATAATTTCCTGAAACAGTGTCATTTGATTTGTTTGAACCAGAATGTGCAATGGATAAGTGGTGTTTTTCTGGAAATGTCACATAAAGGGCAACTCTACTAACAAAAATAATGTAGTAAATTACATTTTCCTTAAAAAAAAATAATAATAATAGTTGTTGAAAGTTTTTCACTTGGTTATATCATCATTATGCATCAAGGATTTAGGCCACATGGCCTGTTCCAGCCTTACAGGCCATCGTTGAATCTTTTAAGAGGACGTCCTGGTTTTCTTTTTCCTAATGGCTTGTTTTGGTAATCTTTCTATTTTCATTCTTTGAATATGTTCCATCCATTTATGTTTATATTTTTTAATTTTTTCTATTACTGATTCTTGATTTAATTCTTTCATAAGTTCTTTGTTAATTTTGTGATCAAATAGCATATACCTTGCAGTTTTTCTCATAAACTTCATTTCTGCTGTTATTAATCTTTGTCTTTTTGTTTTATTTTCCAGATTTTACTTCTGTAAAATCTTGAATAAAAGAAAATTTTGTAATAAATTGCCTTTTATGCAGATTTTACAAGTATGATAAGTCTGACTAAAATACTTGTGCATTAATAGAAAAACTTGGTGTAATTGAAATGGAAATGTTTTTCTTTTGAATTATTGAATATTGTAATATCAAAAGTTCGGTGTAAGAACAAAGGAAATTACATATAAGGTAAATTGTGTCTAAGTATACCTCTAGTCAACTAAAATTCCAGACAGATTAAGGGTTTAAGTCATGACCTGAGACCATTGCAAATATGAAGATTGACATTACATGGATGTTTCCTGTCTAAATGCACTGATCGACGAGGGTGACGGGTGCAGAACATCAGGATACCCAGGGGACTGCGACATAAGAAACATAAGAAACGTGAATTCGACTTATGCGCTTTTTGTTGGTCCCACCTGCCCGAAGTTACGTGGTAGGTGGGACCAACAAAAAGCGCGTAAGTCGAATTCACGTAACTCAGGCATAATTTTGCATACAAACATACAAAATATTAGTTAATTGGGACCAAAGGTTTACAAAAACAGATACATTTTTTTAAGAAATATAATCATAATTGTAGTTTTTGTACATAAAAAAAAAAAAGAAAGTTATTGTCAATGGTTTCATAAAATCTAATAGATTCGTCTGATGGCATACTGTCTTTTTCTTGTCACGCAAAATTTCTTCATAGCAAGCTAATGATTTTTTTATTCCTTACCTTGTGGATTCCTCCAAAATCTGTAAACCTTTCTTTTATGATTGTTCTTACTGTGGATTCCTGCAGATTGAACTTCTTTGCTAGCTCACAAATTTTCATTCTGCCTTCAAAATCCTTAATAATGTTGAGTTTTGTTTCCAAAGTCAATGTTTTTCTTTTCTTGCTAGCTGTAGTAGAATCGGACTTGCTTCCTTTGGACGACATTTTTATGTGATAAAATTTTTATCACATAAAAAATAAAATAAATTGATAAAATTTTTATCACAAGAACATAACATTAAACAATCACAAGGTTTGTAGACTATAAAAATCGTGTATGAATGGAGACTGTGCGAAACACGTCAGTGCATGTTCACAGCATGTGCAACACTGGCGAATGCTGCCAGCGCCAGAAAGATACGACTAGTGGTAAGGCATGAAGCGGGATGGGAATATGTACATATATGAAACCACGTAACTCTGGATTTGCATAAGTTGGAGTATGACGGTATATGATTTCTTGGTATCTTTAATTTATTCATAATAATAATAATTAATGTTATTATTACTGTTCTTCCTATTCTTATTACTTATTGACTTTTTCTTCTTTAAACAGTTCTCACACAAAGGAAATCTTCACCAAAAGGCTCAGTGTTCAATTACACTAATCACCTTATGGAACTGCTATAGACTTATTAGGACATATCATTAAAAAGTGGTGTGGTCTTGGGCAAGTACATTTTTGCATATTTGTTGAGCCCCCCATATAAGTAGGGTACTACTTAAGTTTGTTCTAAATATATTAAAATGATTACAATAACATTATAAAACTAAATTGAAAATAAAATTTCAATATGTATAATTTTAAAAAGTTATCGCAATAATGACTATATGAATAGGGAAATAAAGCTTTAATTCTTCAATGTATACATAGCAGGTTCTTGGAATACCATAAACATTGAAGAGATGATGTTCTGCTATTTATTGCCACAGTACATTAGTCCATGGTAGGTGCATACAGGTAAAGACCTCTGATTTATCTTCTTCTACGCGTTATTCCCTCTTCCTATGCAGGGTCCGCGTGTTACTTAGATGCGACTTCTTGTTAGTACTACTCCCAACTGACCCATCGCCTGGTCTGCCGCTGGGGGGGGGAAAATATTTTTGACTGTAGAGGCGTATGTTCACGGGGCCGGTTTGCCTACTTGCGGGATGAAAAATGCCAGATAAACTGGCTGGCGGAAAAACCCTACTGACCGCGCCCAAGACCAGCTAACTTGGCTATGCCTGAGGAAGATCCTCAAATTCCTCACGTCTACAACGGGAATCAAACCTGGGACACTCCTTCCCCAGGCATATGGTTGCGAAGCGCAAAGCCACTAGGCTAACCGCGCGGTCCTCTGATTTATTCTGTGTGTATTTGTTCTGGTTGGATTAATTTCAGAATCTTTCCTACAATTTGATAACTTACCTCATGTTTGGTTTTAATCGGATCATTTTTAGTTGCGATATTGGAAAAATGATATAAAATTCTATCTTAACAACAAGAATAAATAAACTGTGCTTAGATATAATACACAGGTCCAAAAGGCCCTGTGTTCAATTACTATAATAATGAACATCACTACTATACAAGAATTTTAATTAAACAAAAAACCAAACTGACTGATTAAATTAAATATCAACAAATGTCTTAGTATCTCATAATGCAAAGCACAAGTGATGCGAGAGCTTGGTCCACCTTTACCACGAGTTGCCTCAGTCCTGATGATACTTCAGGTGCAAACTTTGTTTGCTTACACTTGGATAAAGGATTAAACATAATTTATTATAGTCTAACCAAGTGGGAAAAAAAAAAAACTTCTAACATCTTTCTCTCTAATCCAGAGTAATTTAATAATAAGATGAGACACCTTTTGGCAACTCATATAGGTAAATGACTTCTCCATTACTTCCACCTTAGTATCACTATCTCTGGGTCTGGCTCCCACTGACGAGACCTCAATAAAGGTCAAAACTGGTTGGAAGCCTGGGTGATGAATGGCAATGCCCATGAAGTTTTAACTGAGGTCCTGGGTGTGTGTGTGGGGGGGGGGGAGTAATGAATGGCAATGCTGTAGCCCATGAAGTTAACTGAGGCACGGCTGTTGCTGTTACCCCTCAGATGACACATAAGCAAATGAGTAGCTCTGATCGGTGGTGGGGTGAGCCTGCCACAGGGTAGAGGCAATTCTGAGAGTTCTCAGTGGCAGGGTGAGCCTGTTACTGAGGGGAACACTGGGTTTTTGGAGTTTGACCTTACTTGAACAATCAATAAAGGTCGAAACCGGTCTGGGTAGTGGCCCTTCCCAGGCTGTGCTTTGCATTATGGGAGATACTAAGACAAGTGATGAGAGATTGGTCCACCTTTATCACTAGTTGCCTCAGTCCTGAAGATACTTCAGGTGCAAACTTTGTTTGCTTACACTTGGATAAAGGATTAAACTAAATTTATTATTATCTATCTATATATAACCCTCTTTTCTCCAGCTAAATTTCCTCATAATAAATCCAAGTGTTGTAAACAGTTTTGATGGAATGGAATCTCCTTGTATGAATCCACATTTTATTTCTCTTTCTTCTTCACCAATATTTATTACTGCTGATCCTCTCTCATATACATGTTAATATATTAACATAGATATCATTCATTATATATAACCCTCTTTTCTCCAGCTAAATTTCCTCATAATAAATCCAAGTGTTGTAAACAGTTTTGATGGAATGGAATCTCCTTGTATGAATCCACATTTTATTTCTCTTTCTTCTTCACCAATATTTATTACTGCTGATCCTCTCTCATATACATGTTAATATATTAACATAGATATCATTCATTCCTACATGTTTTAAGGCTTCCAGCATTTTATACAGGTTTACTGAGTCAAAGGCTTCCTGGATAATCTATGCAAGCCAGGGAAACAGGCATATTATTATTATATAGGTACCTCCATGAAGTCAGATAACTCATCACAGAGAATCCATGCTAACCTTATACACACACACAATACCCATTGTACTTCTCCTTAAATTCATTCACTATCAGAGCACTCATAATTAATTATTGCAATCCATTCCACTCATTCACCGCTATTCAAGAAGAGAATCTAGTCCACATACCCTTAATAACTACACTTAAAGAACTTCCAGGGGATGACCCTTAGTTCTCTCTTATCATGTATTAAAAAAATTTTCTTTCGGTTCAATCTTATAGAATCCTTTAATAATTTGTTTCTATCACATTCCCTCTTTTTCAGCTTATCAACTAAACTTTGCAACTCACACACCATTGTGAAATGCTCCATATCCTCATACGGAGCATTCCATAGACCTCTCACCAACTTGGTCACTAGTCTCTGGATCCTCGTCATCACTTCATGATCCCAAAAAAATCTAGTGATCAAATATGTGCACAGTAGTCAAGATGCAGCCAAATCATAGCTTTATAAACTAGGATAATAACCACCCTATATTTACTTGTTCTTAAGCATCCCAGTAACTCTTTGAGCTATTTTCTCAACTTCTGCAACATGCCCTCTGAACATCAACTCTCTCTTTAGCATTACCCCTAAGTCCCTAGCCTCATCAATTTCCTGCAATCCAGTACCATCAATGCGATATACAGTATGTAATCGTTACAACCTGAAATGCATAACCTTACATTTTGTAACATAAAATTGACAATTGTTATCCTTTGTTCCACAATGCCAAATTATTTAAATCATCCTGCAAGATATTTATATCACCATTATCAACTATTGCCTTCCCAGTTTTGCATCACTAAACAATTAAATATATCATCATCAAATTCCTGATATATACCCTCAAGGGGTGTATAGGATATGATAGTACAACATAAAAAACTTACATCACCACTAACTTCCTACTTACAATTTTCCTCCAAATCAATCTGTTATTTGTCAAGACTCCAACATCATAAGATCTTATATTTCTGTCTTCTAAGGCACTTTTCACTGTATCAATCCATCAATATCTTGATCTTTCTCTGGGTCTTTTTCCTGCCAACCTGGAAGAGAACACTTGTTTCTAATCTTTCCTCTTCCATTCTGTTTAAGTGACCATACCATCTGAAATTAGCTCTGCTAACACATTTCTGGATGCTAACAATGTCAAGTTCTTTCCTAATATGATATTGCCATTGATGCCATCTGTTCACGCCATCTAATCTTTCTCAGGACTCTCATCTCTGCGGTCTCTAGTCTATAGTCAAGTGTTTTATTTCTAACCCAGCTCTCAGATCCATCAGTACAATTGGCTTGAACACTGTCTTGTATACAACTAATTTAGTGTTTTGACTAATTTCTCTCTTATTCCATATAAATTTATTCAGTTGACTTCCAACCATACCAGTTTTGTTGATTCTGTTGTCTATTTCCATATTTAACCATGCTATCGGCCAAGACGTCAAAGTTATCATGGATGCGAAGTGCATATTAAAATTGTAATACCATTGATATTACATTGAAATATATGATGGATATGAAGCATATGAGGATGTTTATGTGATCATCCATAATGGCTGGTAAGGGGGTTAATTTACCATTATTATTATTACGAGTATCTCCATGGAGTGTCAGTAGACTCATCGCAGGACACCAAAAAAAATTTTTAAAAAATCAGCTAACGCCGATTTGTTCCCATCTAGCAAAACAATATCTATCATGTCTCTTCTTGAATTCATTTACAGACGAAGAGCTCACAACTAAGTCAGGCAATGAATTCCACTCATTCACCACCCTCCAGGCAAAAAACCTTGTTCTCACACTCTTGTTAACCACACTCTTCTTTAATTTCCAGGGATGACCTCTTGTTCTTCCATCACTATCACATAGCTGAAACATTTCCCCTGCATCAATCCTATAAAAATCTTTCAGTAATTTAAATGTTTCTATCATATCCCCCTCTTCTCTGCCTATCAACCAATTTCTGTAATCCACAAGTTCTCAATCTATCAATGTAAGGAGCATTTTTTACATCACTCACCAACTTAGTCACTATTCTCTGAACCCTCTCCACAGCCTCCTCATCTCCAAGGAATCCAAGTGACCAGACCTGAGCACAGTAACCCAAATGTGGAAGTATCAATGCTTTATAAAGGGGAATAATAACCTCTTTATCTCTGGATGTCAGTGTGTTTCTCAACAACCAAGTAATCCTATGTGCAATCTTGGACACCTTAGCAATGTGTCCTCTGAACTTCATCTCCCTATCTACCAACACCCCTAAGTCCCTAGCCTCATCAATCTCTTGGAGTACTGTTCCATCAATGCAGTATGCAGCTGGTAATCTTTTAATCCCAAAATGCATGACTTTACACTTTTCCACATCGAACTGACATCCATTACCTTTTGCCCATTCTACCAGCTTATTTAAATCATCCTGCAAACTTTCAACATCAGCTTGATTTTTTATTGTGCTACCCAACTTTGCATCATCAGCAAACAACTGAGTATCTCCCTTTAAGCCATTTCCTATATCATTTATAGACAAATTAAACAACAATGGCCATAGCACAGAGCCCTGAGGCACACCACTGGTCACCTGCCTCATCCTGGACTTGGCTCATCCATACACCACCTTCTGGTATCTCTCCCTGAGCCATTCTCCTACCCATATCACCAATTCAGTATCCATTCCCATCTGCTCCAATTTGCGTAACAGTGTTCCATGGGGTATCCTGTAAAAAGCCTTAGCAAAATCCAGAAGTACCACTGTGTAGCCAGTTCCTTTGTCAAACTCAGATGTCATTCTATTATGAAAAGTTAATAGATTGCTAAGGCAGGATCTACCTTTAACAAAACCATGTTGGCCTCTATAGGGTATCATATCCTGATCCACCCATTCTTGAATTTTGTCTTTAACCAACTTTTCCAATACTTTTACCACCACTTCTGAGATGGCGATTGGTCTGTAATTAACTACCGCAGTTTTAGAGCCACCCTTATGCAAAGGAACCACTTTGCATAAGGGTGGCTCTAAAATTTCCACTCTCTAGGGACCATACCAGAGTTCAAACTTAAGTTAAATAACCAAGTAAGAGGGGGATGTTGACAATTCCTTTGCACATTCACGCAACATCCGAGCTGATATTCCATCTAAACCCAGCAGTGTTTGCATTTAAAAATTTTGCAATATATTAAATACCTCTGATTTCTTAGCTTCAATTCTCATATTAGTTATTGCTACAGGTAGTACAGAGATATCCTCACTTGGGTGATAGACTTTTGAAAAGTGATCACTGAGTAACTCGACTATTACATCTGATTTTGTCACCTCAATACCATCAGCACCCAGTAAAGTTATCCTTCCGAAGTCATTCTTCCTTTTACTTGCCACATAGCGGAAGAACTCCTTGGGATTACCCTTGATCTCATTGGCTAAGGTCTTCTCATAATCTGATTTAGCTTTTCTTACTATGCTGGTAACCTTCCTAGCTTGAGCCTTGTACTGCTCATGGGTGTACTGATTGCATTTCTCCTTGTACATTCTCCATAACATTTTATTTTTTTGCAGATCAAGCTTGATACTACTGCTCATCCATCTAACGCCTGCCTTGTTTGTCTTCCTGACCATGGGGACACAATCTGATATTGCCTTCCTCAGATACCCACTGATTTTTTCCCATGTACTGCTAACATCTTTTCCCAGCAATATGTTCTGCCATGGGATGGCTGCAAGCTCACTCCGAAGCTTGTTATAATTGCCTAACCTGTAGTTCCGTTATATACCCCCTTCTTAACAGAAAAGTCCACAGATTTTGCAACCTCCCAAGTCAATACCACATGATCGCTTTCACCAATTGGAGGTAACGAGGACACCTTACTTATGCATATATCCTCTGAGCCAATAACCAGATCCAACACTCTCATCTTCACTAAAAATTGTGCCTAAGTAGCTGAAATGTTTTACTTGTTCTATAGGTTCTCTATTCACAACACAGTTGATATTTCCAATGTTCCTGCCTATTTTCAGTTTTTGTTTTTGCTGATTTAAAACAGTTATTCAATTTAGTCAGGGAATCTTGCAGACTTGTACTGGATTTATTTGGAAGTATAGCATCATCAGCACAAAATAAAGAGCTGAGATTAACAATTAAATATTCCCCCCCCCTTACTTAAATTATTTACTATCATGATGTAGTATTTTATCCTCTTTTCACTTCTGTGTAACTTTGCCAGAACTGAGACTAAAATTAAACAACTCCGGTAGAGGCACTGCCAGTTCTCTTGCACAAAGGCCAAAATGCCATCCGGTCCCACTGCTGTATTTACATTGATATTTTTCAATATGGTAAGTATTTCCTGTTCGTCTACCTCATTTCTCACATCAGTCTATCACATTAGCAACTGCAAATTCTCCACTTGAATGATATACCCTTGCAAAGCAATTATTCAGCAAATTCAACTATTTCTCCTGTTACTGGCACCTTCTTATAATCAGTATTGACAAGGGACATCCTTCCATAATTCTTCCTCTAGCAAAAAAAAAAAAAAAAAAAAAAAAAAAAAAAAAAAAAAAAGATTTACTTTGACCTGTTCAGTTAATTTTCTTTTATAGTATGATTTGGCCTGTCTGTCTTGCCATACTAGTTACCCTTCTTGCCTGCACTCTCTACTACCTATGAGTATGCTTATCACCATTTTTTTTTTTTTTTTTTTTTTAGCTTATGCTTTATGTTTCTATTCACCCACTTATCTCCACTTGGTTCATCTTCTTGACCATGGGTACACAGTCTGATACTACTTCTCTCAACTTATCCCTCACCATGCACTGATCCAAGCTGTCTCTTAAGTCTGTCATAATTACTAATTTTATAGGTTGCCATAAATGTTTTCTTGACACTAGATGATTGTCATAAGAAATAATGTATAATTAATTCAACTAGTACTTTTATACCTCATTTACATTGCTTTTTGATGTTCTATTCACAATCTTTATAAAAAGTTTTTCTACAAAGAAAACACAAAGTTAAAAATTAGATTAAACTTGCCAAGAATTATATTCTTGTTTAATCCTTTATCCAAGTGTCAGGATATCACACCTTTATCCATGGGAAGCATCTCCAAGACTTGACTACTTATATATAGAGGCTAATGATTCACATTAATCTTTAGTATTCTCATAATGCAAAGCATGCTTCCTTTTCGACATGTATAATACTATGCATTATGGGATGGTTGCTAAGTAGAACAGTTTCAATTTTTATTGAGTTCTCTTCAGTAACAACTTTCTACACATACCAGCCACTGAATTATAAACTTTTATTTAATACCATGTTGGACCTCTTTAGCCCCAAATTACAGCACATATGCAGTTTAGCATAGATTCCACAAAGTGCTGGAATGCATATAAGAGGTTCTCACTAATGGAACCTCAATAAAGGTCAAAACTAGTTTGAGTAGTGGCCCTCCCACATATGAAAGGAAGTGTGCTTTGCATTATACAATACTAAAGCAACTGTCGTGAAGTCATCAGCTTCTATATACAAACAGCCTAATAGTGAATATGCTTCATATGCATACTTAGATGTGAAATTAAACAAGAATATAATTTCTTGTTAAGTGTAATTTAATTCATAATCTTTTCTCTAGTGCACCTTGCTTATTCTAATTGTAGTATAGCAATACTTTGCATAATCCGGGTAATGGTTCCACCGATATCCCGGACTGTTTGAAACCGGACTAATTGAGGAACTAAATACATACAAAAAATGATAATTGGTCCCCAAAAAAAATATTCTCCCTGTTTTTCAATACAGAAAACGATTAATAAATTCAGATGTCTTTATCAAAAATAATTAAACAAAAAATACATGTTTTTAGTAATTCATTTTTTATTTTCTAAAAATTGCAATATCGATGTCTGCACATTTTTCTTCTTTGGTTTTTTTCTCTTCATACATTTCTTTGTAGCAATGAATTGCATTGTTTATCGTTCAGCGAATCGTAAGGCTAAGTTCAATATTGGGATCAACTTCCATAATATGCTCTAACAAGGTTTCAACCATTCCAATAATTTTTAATAGTTGTTCAGCTGTTAATTCTCATGCAGGCATTTCAACACAGTCGTCATTGTCTAAGTTGTCCTCCTGCTCTTCATAAGTTCGTAATTCATCCATGTTAATAACTGTTTCATTATCCAGTTCATTAGGGTTCAATTCAATGCACTCAATTACGTTGACAGAATCTAACTCTTTGAAACCAAGTTGCTGTCCAGTTTCCACTATGCTATTAGTGACTTCAGCAAAACGAGTTTCAAAACCAACGAAATCATTTGCACAATGTGGTATGATATGTTTCCATACTGCTCTCGTATTGCTTGCCATTAATTCATGCCATGTTTTTAACCTATATTTTCGATAACATTTTTGACATTGTAGCTCTTCCAAAATTCCATTAAAGTAGGCGCATTTTCTCCTGTTGTAGCTTTTATGGCTTGTGAAAAAGTGTGCCGCAAATAATAGGCCTTAAATGTCGCAATGACATTGTGATCCATTGGTTGGATCACCAACGTAGTATTTGGTGGAAGAAAAGTTATTTGTATATTTTCATTTAAATCAAAAAGACCAGTCAGATGACCGGGGGCATTATCTAAGATCAATAAAATCTTAAAATCTAATCCTTTTTCTCTGCAATAACATTCTGTTGTAGAGTAAAAATAGTTGGTGAATCAATCTTCAAATAAAACTGTGACCTATGCACAAAAAGAGACTTGACTATATAAACTGAATATTTATGTATAAAAAAAAAAAATTTGTGTACTAATTTTTTAGGATTTAAAACCGGACTATAATGAATCCGGACTGATTGAAGTCGGACCATGCAAGGTACTGCTGTACTTAGAATTTTAACTTCACAGTTCGCCAAGTGGTTAGCGTATCCGCTCTCCAGTCAGAGGGCTGCGGATTCGAATCCCGACATGAGCATGGATGTTTGTGATTGTCTGTGGAAATACTAGTGGTGATAGTCATGGGCAGTAGATGGCATTGGTGTAGTTGCGGTTAGCTGTAGTTGCATTGTGGAAATAGGGTGGTGGTAGAGACAGAATTGTAGAGTAGCTACCCTCCCTCAATGAGTCTTTGGACTCCCTGGAAGTGTCACGTATAATAATAATTTTTAAAATTATAAAGTAACAGAACTATGTACGTATATAACATGCATTCTATTTTGTCTTAGAGAAAAAAAAAATGCACTTTACACATTTGTTAAACAGAGTACATTATTTCAGCAGATTTAGCCTTTGCAACACATGCAGAAGGATATGCTATTTGTTTAAACTTAATGCATTCTTATATATTAACTGATGACTTTAGCAGTAACTGTCAGCAACATAACAGTGAATACACTGGTTTTAGTTAGCAACAAGCTATTAACTTATGTTTTAATTATCTCTGCTGGACATATTTGCCAAAAAGCCTACATTTATATTCATGGCATATGCTATAGGGCAAAACCTAATGTTGAATATAACATGATTTGCCAATGCATTATAGTTTATTCCAGAAAAATGACCCAGCATATTCTGCTTGATAAATGCGCTGTTCCCATCTTTCTTCAAAATCAGAACAACTAACTACAATGAGAAAAGATGTTAGAAATGAAAATATTAAGAAGTAATTAATATTATTAATATTCTAAAAGTGTGGAGGAGAGTCAAGTGAATAAACACATGGAATGAGAGAGAACCTTTATTGCCAAATCATTTTCGAAGAAACCTTCTGGTTAGAGAGTCCAGGGGTCAAATCTCATCCAGAAGGTGCAAACCATTATCAGAGATTTTCAACTAAAGGTGATTTAACTGGTCTCATAAGGAAGTGGAAGAGAGTTTAAATCTTGCAAAACAGGCCAGAAAAACTCATGCAAATGATATCCACAGTAACTATGCAGATAGAATTAACTACCCTACTGGATATTAATTAGGTTTCCAAGAGCCTATGTTTAAAATGAAAATGGAAAGGGGGGGGGGGAATTAATGAATGATGCAAATTAATGATTTGATACATTTAGGCTCAGCTGCAAAGACAAAGTATGGATATATCAAATTAGAGATTTAACAAATAATGGAAGAAAAGTGTTGGTTATAAGCAAGTAATAATGCCGGCTTGTTGGCTGAGTGGTTAACATATCTGCTCTCCAGCTAAAAGACTGCGGGTTCGAATCCCACCGTGGGCATAGATGTTTGTGATTGTCTGCAAAAATACTAGTAGTAGAGGACGGTAGATGCTGTTGGTGTAGTTGCAGTTTGTTATAGTTGATGGAGACAGAGTTGTAGAGTAAGTATCCTCCCTCAATGAATCTATGTGCTACCTGGAGATGTCACATAATAATAATAATGATATTCTGTACTGTGCACCAAAAGTACATTTTCGGAAATGTGCAAGTAACTTGGAAATATTTAACGTTTCAAACATATAACAGGATGTGACTATGTATTACAGAGTAGACTTTCTTCATTCACATGTTTCTTGTTGCACGAAATTACATTATGTTATAAACATTAGGAAAGTCTGTGATGAACATCATGCTATATTTTGCAACAATGTACAGATTATCACTCTATGATAATCTGTTATTGCTCAACTACAAATCAGGTTGCTCTAAATGTATGCATTACCTAGTTGACAATTTGAGACTTGTAACTCTTCCTTCACTGGGTGCTACAGCACACACACACAATAACAACCCTCTGTAAAATTACAAATAATATTAAAAGCAAAAACCATATTAGTATTTAAATAGCGTTAATGTTTTAAATTTGGACACTCATGAAATTAGTTTCGTTTTTTTTTTTTTAAATAGAACGGAATATGGATGAGTATTCAGAAAAAAAACAGGAGTTTCTACATTTTCATTCTAATGGCATTTTACTGCTAATTCTACATATTTCCTCGTGTCAATATACGGTAAATAAAAAATAAATCAAACGTTCAATTATATCATGTCTCATAGAAGTCCTGTGCATCGCATATTAGTTAAGGTAACGCAATAAGTAACGGCACACAAGCTTGAAATCTCATCGATTCTTTTTCGTAATGGATGTAAATATATAATACATCTTCGAATGACTATCATATCAGTTGAAATTAAAGAGGTCAATCATCTGATTATGTTGGATTGTATTTTACTTGCCTATAATAATAAACATCTATTTTTCCTGCCGAAAGTCCTGTCTTTCGAATAACTTCTTCTCGTTTCCACCCTTTGGGAAGAGCTGGGCACTCCATTTCGACTGAGTTCAGGGTTGCTTCTTTTCTTTTTTTTTAATTAATTATATGACTCATATTCGCAGTTATACTGTCACTATCATTTTTATACTACCTATTCACCATAAGCTTAGATTCATACTCCGCTGATCACTCAAACTAACAAAACAAGCGAAACACATTTCAAACTCTTGATATTTCTCCTCAACTTACTAAACAGCGATCACCATTTATCGGCATCGTAATATAAACATTCCCCTTTGTAATAATTACAAATATCCCTTTAAGCCGATATGAAAGCCATTGATATAAAGTGTGAGAGAGAGGTGGGGAAGAAAGAAAATAATTAATTATAACATGGGAGTTTTCCAAGAAATAATATACATAAATTACAAAGTATTTAAAACAGTAAAAATTTGTTTATAGAAGGGTTATACTGCTTTTATTGTCGTTTCCTAAGTCTGCCTACGGTTATATTTTAAAATTGGTCAAAATGGACTGATTATCATGAAATTTGCTATTTAAAACTTTTTTCGTAAAATCAGCTAAAGCGGAAAAAAAGTGAAATTAAATTTAAGAAATTTATCTGATTTTCCCTTTTACATCATTATCACCATTGTGCTTGTCAAGGATTTAAGCGTAGAGCGGCCTGTTCTGGTCTTAGAAATCATTGAATCTCTTAAGAGGCTAGTTTTCTTTTTCCTTGGTTTGTAATTTAAGGCTTGTTTTGGTAATCTTTCCGTTTCAATTCTATCAACGTGTTCCATCTAATTCTATTTCTTTATATGCTATTCCTCATATGTTCCAGTTTAAAATATGTATTATATTTTGTTGTTTCCATTTTAGTTTTACTTTTTCCATTGCAGGGTAGTTATCCATAGATTCATTTCGATTACCTTTCTATATTGGCTTAAAAGGAGATTAATGTTCTCCGTATCAGGCCACTAGCCTAGCGATGGATAGCCTAGTGGTACGACTGCTACCTTAAGGCTACTTAACTAGCCTGCTTCCAATTTTAAACCCATAGGAGGAACAGGATATATTGATCGGGAAATAGATATAGGCAAGAAATGAAAAGACTCCATAGCCCTCGAGTACTCTAATAGCATAAGGATCATAAAATAAGAAATATTGGCTGATAAACCCTTATAGTAGAGATTGAAGTGAGTGGATCTTCCTCAAAGTAGAAGAAGAAGAGCATAAATCCAGCTAGGGGACCATGAGATGTCATTTCCCTTTACAATCAAAAGGATTTCCCATTATGGCACTATTGTTCCACTTTGGTCCTTATTCGATATATTCGGAACACCGCACAATATCTGGGAGGTACCCCTATCTGCCACCCAGGAAACGCGATGTCTAGAGGTTGTAGGGTTCCCCGAAGTACATCCTTTTACATCATTATATAGATAGTTAATAAGGTCAGCGTCCTCGCTAAGTACATTCCAAACACCAAGTTTATCAGTTATCAGCACAGAAATTCTCAAAATACATAGTATAGAGAGAGAGAGAGAGAGAGAGAGAGAGAGAGAGAGAGAAAGCAGCTAACGTCCTTTATTCCCGTATAGGAATAGGAAAGGCCGTTTCAGCCTTATCTAACTTTTGGAAACTGGGCGGGCAGTTCAATCTTCACTGGTGGCCAATCAGAGATAGCTGGCACAACATTATCACTAATTTAATCGGCATTGAATAGACGGCTAAAAAGTACCACCGTCTCATGATCCCTAATACAGTATTTTTAATGTCTAAAAACAGTCTGGGTTTGACGGTTGATTTTCTTCAGTTTACAAGAAGAAAAGAAATCCGCCAGCCTGTGCCAGAGATAAAGTAATTTGGGAACCGGTCGAAAAAAGGCTTAGAAAATGTAACTCTATTGGGCGACTAGATTTGAACTCAAGTTTTCCTTCGTATGCTCAAGTGCAAACGCCACTTCCATTGAGCAACACATGCTCGTTCTTGCGTTCCAGAATTAACACCAAATACAACAACAGAAACAGTTCTAAACAAAAAAAATTGCATCCTTCAAATCTTTCAATATATCTAATGAATTCACATTTGCAGTTCCTTCGATATCTTGTATTGCCATACTGTACTGATAGATTATTATTATTAGCTCGGGGAACTTTTTCTAAACCTTTCTTCGACTGGTTCCAGAGATAGTCGATTCCTTGAACGGGCAAGGATTTTTTCAAGATATTTTGGTTTTTTTGTCCCATGCACTCAAGGAAATCGACGATAGTACCTAATTCATTATTTCAGACACGAACATATCGTGTTAGGGTTAGGTGCCAAGAGATGGCAGCACTTGATTGTCTATCGGTTCATCGATTACAGCTTATAATTAGCAATAGCGATGAGCCAACTATCTCTAATTGACTACTGTTGAAGTTTGAACACTCCACTTAGCCTCCAAAAGCTACATAGCGTTAAAAGGCCTGGTCTACTCCTATAATAGATGCTATCCGATTAGTTTTATGAATATTATTATATGAAGCCTATACAATGGAAGTGACATTTGCATTTCGCGGCTTGGACGCCCAAGAAAGGCTGAGATTCATTTCTAGTAAAAAAAAAAAAAAAAAAAAAAATAGAGGGATATTATCTAAATCTATCTTCTTCGACTGAGTCAAAAGTTAGTAGATCTCTGGCACAGGCAAGAGGGTTTTTTCTCCCGAGAACTGGGGTGTTTCGTATCTTAAACTCAAGAAAATCGACCGTAGAGCCCACATTATTTCAGACAATAACATATCATTTTAGGGTTAGGTACCAAGAGATTGAAGCACTTGTTTTCACCTTTCTTAATCGGTTGCAGCTTATAATTAGTGAGTCATGGTACAGCTATCTCCAATTGACTACTGGTGGAGTTTCAACTGCCCCACTCAGCCACCATAAGCTGGATAGGATTGAAAGGAATAAAAGATGTTAGCTGATTCTTCTTCTTCTTCTTCTTCTTATTATTATTATTATTATTGTTCATTATTATTATTATTATTATTATTATTATTATTATAAGCCTGTATAGCTCAGTATAAGTGGCGTTTGCACTCTATACCGCTTGACCGCACGAAGAAAGACTTATTAGTTCGAGTTTAGTCTCCGACTGGAGGAACATTTTCTAAGCCGTTTTTCGACTGGTAACCTAGTTAGTCGATATCTGACAAGTGCAAGCCGGTTTTCTCTCCCAGAAACTCATGTTTTTCGTTCGTAAACTCAAGCAAATCGGCCATCAAACCCATATTACGAGCAATCTTTTCAGACTCCTATTTTCAGATATTAAAAATATTGTGTTAGGATTAGGGACCACCAGATGGCGACACTTGTTAGCCGCCTTCATCACTGCGTACCGATTAATTAGTGAAAACTTTGGGCCTTTTATCTCTGATTGGCTAGCAGTGGAGATTAAACTGCCCACTCAGTCTCCAAAAGTTAGATAGGGCTAAAATGGACTCGCCTGTTACCTGTACGGCAACAAAAAGGCGTTAGCTGATTTTATTGTTGTTATTATTATTATTATTATTATTATTATTATTATTATTATTATTATTATTATTATTATAATTATTACTATGAGCCTGTGTAGCTTATTGGAAGGGGGACGTGCATTTGGCAACGCTTGGCTGCCCGAAGAAAGGCCTTTATTCCATTCTAGTCACCGAATAGAGGAACATTGTGTAAGTCTTTCTTCTTCTTCTGACAGGATCCGCAGTTTGTCAATTTCTGGCACAGGCAAACATTTTTGTTTCTACCGGATAATGGGGTTTGTCATCCCATAAACTCCAGAAGAACGACCGTAGAATCCACACTATCTCAGACAATAAATATATAGCATTAGGGGCCAGGAGATGGTGACTTTTTTCAACTGTCTATTCAATAGATGTCGTTCGTAATTAGTGTTGATCTTGGGTCATCTATGTCTGCTTGGCTAAACGTAAAGATTGAACTGTCCACTCAGTTTCCAAAAGTTAGAAAGTTAGATAGGGTTAAACGGCTTCGCCAACTCCATCTAAAATAAAAAACACTAGCAGATTTTTTATAATCATATGGTATCTTCATGGAGTCCGAAGACTCATATAATTATAAAAAATCTGCTAGTGTTAGAAGTTAGTGTTAGAAATTTTTTGTATACTTCCGGACAATGAATGAGGTGGGAGACCCAAATTAACTATTAAACACACAAAACCTATCCCACCTCATTCTTTGTCAGAGAGCATACAACTAAATTTCACAATTCATTCTACTCATTTGCAACTCACCACACAAAAAATGCGATATGCACACCACTACTAACCAACTATTACATAACTTCCACAGGTGGCTCCAGGTCTCTGTCCACTTCTCATATATTGAAAAAATTTCCTTTACATAAATCTTATAAATCCCTTTAATATCATAAAAAGCTTCAATCATGTTCCCTCCTATACACCTATGAACTAACCTTTGTGAGTCGTAAACCTTCAACCTATCTTCACAGGAACCATTCCAGAGACCTGCCACTAGCTTAATCTCTCATCTCTGAATCTTCTCTAAAACCAAGGTGACCAAATCAGCACACAGTAATGCAGTTGAATCATAGCCTTATAAAGGGGGATAATAAGTTCCCAATCTTTGCTTGTTAGCGTGTTTTTCAACAACCCACTAAACCTTTTAGCCATTTTTACCGACATTTGCCATATGCATTCTAAACTTTAATTCGCTGTCCACCAAGTTCTTAGCCTCATAAATTACTTGCAATCCAGTACCATCTATATGATACATTGCATTCAACCCTTTCAACCGAAAGTACAAAACCTTACGTTTTGCAACATTCCATTCACAGTCATTATCCTTTGTCTACAATCTCAATTTATTCAAACCTTCCTGCAGCATAACAAAATCAAATTTATCGACTATGGCTCTTCTAAGTTTTCATCATCAGCAAACAACTAAATATCCCTCAAATCATTCCCTATATAATTGATATACAAATTATTGATATACAAACTACAGCAATATCAGTGTAGTGACCATAGCACTGAACCCGGAAGTACTTCACTAGTCACCTGGTTCCCTAGATTCCTCTCTGCCATATACCACCCACTGGTGTTTGTCCTTCATGTGCCTCCTATACATTCTACTAGATTCATACTCATTCCCATTTACTCCAACGTTTGTATGAGTTTTCCATATGGTATTCTGTTAAATGCATTTGCAAGTTCCAGCAATATCATGGTGGCCATATCCTTTATTCAATTCCACTGTAAATTTATTATGAAATGAGAATAAATTACTAAGACAGGATCTATCCTTTACACAGATCCTGTGGACTATATGATATCAAGGTGAACGTCTTGTATTTAAAAGAAACTATAGTCAGCTATTTTATGTATATTTGGGCCAAATGTTATCCTTTGAGGATTACCAAAGCCAAAGAAAATAGATTGAACGAAGAATTCACCTTGGATGGATGGCTTATGGGAAAATGAGAGACATATTCAAAAGTAACATCCCTATGAGTCTAAAAAATGAAAGATTTCGACCAGTGCATACATCCTGTTCTATTATACGGAGGAGAAACATGGACTTTAACAGAAGACCTGAGAAAAACACAACATCGCATAGAGAAGAATGCTAAAAATAACATTTAGAGATATGAGAACAAATACCTGGATAAGATCTCAAACAGGTGGCATGGATATCGTAAAATACATTAAACAGGCTAAGTGGGAATGGGTTGGCCATATTGCTAGATGCAGTGACGAGAGATGGACTAGAAAAACAACAGAGTGGGGAACAATGGATGGAGCAAGACGAAGACCGAGAAGAAGGTGAAGGATAAACTGAAACAAATTGCAGGAGTGGGATGGGTGTGAGAGGTAGAAAACCGAGTGGTCTGGAAACTTATGGGGGAGACCTTCGTCCAGCAGTGGACAGAAACAAAATGTTGAACAAGAAGAAGAAGCAGTCAGCTACCTCTAGAAAGTATCGTTCAGTGAGAGTTCAGAAGTGAAGGGTCAGGGAAACAAGAATGTTTAAGAAATTGATGCAGATTAGTGTGGATCCATGCAATTTAGGCGTTGGTGAGTGCAGGATTGATCACATGATGCTGAATGTAGTACCACTGATCCCATATTAGTGAAATAAGCAAAGAAATACTGTAAAGGAGGTTAAAAGATTAACGGATACATACCCTACATTTGCGTTAAAGAAGTATCCAGAATAAGGGTGGGGGAGATTATTTTTAGCTCATTGCTTAGCTCATCTTTGCCAAAACGTAGACAGGTTAGTGAGACTTGTTTAACTGACAATCATATAGGAATAGAATGCAAAGGATACGTTATCTTCAAAGAGGAGATAGGCTAGGAGTTTTGCTAATGATAGGAGATAAAAATGAAGCCTAAATATTAGAAACACAGCATGAGTGCAGGATGTAACGAGCATTTCATTTAAGGTTATCTTATCTGAGATAGAGGCCAATAAAATTAAATATCAGTGGTTAATTATATAACCCAATGGATGTAAAGCAGAATGTGGATAACATGTTTCATCAAATTTGCATGATGAACAGGTCTAGTTATTATTATGGGGACCTAGATTGAGAAGATAAATGGGCACACAAAAGGAAAGAATTTGAATTTATAGAGTTGCTAAGAGAGACATTATCTGAGGCAGCATGTGATGGAGGGGAAACGAGGTTCGAAAGTGATGGAACCTGTTCTAGAATCAGATAACTTACTAGTAACAAGTCCAACTATGCTGCCACTCCTTGGATAAATGATAATCTGGCAGTCAGCTTTTGAGCAATGCCATGGTATAGGAATTTGGAGGGAAACGTTTTAATAGACGGGAAGGGAGTTTTTGAAGAAAGCACATTCAGACTGTATATTCAGAGTCAGGAAGTTAATTCACGTAGAGTTAAATGAATGAATGGCATTAATTAGCAGGAGGTTCAGAAAAAAAATAGTTGTGGAGGGAGTGTTAAGGAAATGGTGATTAGCATGCTCAGGAAAATTAGAAGGAGTAAGTAAGAAAAAGGGTAAGATAAGTAACTCTATGGAAAGGAAAGTCAAAGCCAAATGTGAGAAGAAGCTAGCTGATTATGCCAAAACAACTAGTATAGAGTTCTTTTGTTGCACGACAAGTAGAAGTAGTGACTATCTACCGATAAATTAACAAATGTAGTGGTAGAAGGAGAATATAAGTAAACCAAAAATCGATTTATTGTGAAATCATTTTGCAAGTGTGTACCGTCAAGGAGGTGATATTAACATGCTCGATGTGACATCAAGTGATGGGAGAATAGACATTGAAGATTTGGAAGTGCTTAGGATAATACGAATCCATAATGCGAATTTTTACCATGTAGTTGGATGGCATATTGGCCCGTGTATTCCGAGAATATGCAACAGAATTTTATGTTGCACCTGCCGTGATGTTTAAATTAAGTCTCAGCACTGGGAAATTGTCAGCGAAGTGCAAAAGGTAAAATAGGCTCACTGCATAAAGGAAATCCAGGATTGGAATTTGATACTATATGAGCAACATTGTGTGTGTGTGTGTGTGTGTGTGTGTGTGTGTGTGTGTGTGTGTGTGTGTGTGTGTGTGTGTGTGTGTGTGTGTGCGTGCGTGCGTGCGTGCGTGTGTACGTGCGCGCGTGCGTGCGTGTGTACGTGCGTGTGCGTGCGTGCGTGTGTGCGTGTAAAGGGAATATCTTACCTTAGTAACTCGCAAAATTTTAAGAATTAACGGACAACTGAGTTGGAAAGAGGAAATGGCCACTAAGTAATATTACAGGCATTGTGCAAACATTGGAAGAAATTCCACATAACACTCTGTTGCATAAATTGGAGCAAACGGGGCTGTATATGCATCTGGTGATGTGGATTACAGGTGGCTGATGGAGAGATATCAGAGGGTGGTTTATGCAGACCTGAAATAAATCCAGAGACGTAAGCCGAGGACATAATAACATTAACAAAATAATGTCACTTTGGTGAAGACAAGACAAATGCTGACTTGCGCACATTGAAATGCAGACATAACTGAAATTCATGGAATGGATGACTATATTCAAAGGTATAAAATGGACCCAAGTACTGAATATGCATAGTCATATGTGTGAAAAACATATGACTATGCATATTCAGTACTTTTGATTATTATTAAATGAAATAAGGAGTGACAGAACTATGGTAGAAACTATTTTAGGGGAAGATAGTCATAAGTATATATTAAGCCTTGTGTTAGAGAAGTTATTAGAATAACCTGAAATATTAAAAAGCAGCGGGAATAGGTGATATTTGACAAGAAATGGGAAAATATATGGAAAAAGAACAAAAGCTGTGACTGCATTACATAATTCAGAAAGCATAATCAGATGGTCATATTCTGATGATAAAAGTAAAAATAATACGGAAATTTCACTACATTATTATTACGTGACACCTTCAGGGAGTCCAAAGGTTCATCGAGGGAGGGAGGGGTACCTACTCTACAACTCGTTGTCTCCAACACTCAAGTCCACCAACTACAACTAACCAGAACTGTTCCAACGCCATCTTCCACCCATCACCACTAGTATTTCCACAGACAATCACAAACATCCATATGTACGGCGGGATTCGAAACCCGAAGCCTTTTGGCTGGAGATCAGATATGCTGACCAGTCGGCCAACAATTATATTGATCCAGGTAATATTTATATAAGATTCGGGAAGATAATAGGTCTATTTTGATCAGTGGAAGTGCCGCTTCCCATCTTTGCAGTACGCCGCCTGAAGTCAGACTTGATCACAAGTCTAGTCGATGACTGGAGGAACCGGTTCCCGAGTTACTCAGTCTCTGGCACTGGCAAGCTGGTTTTTTCCTCCCGTAAATTCAATAAACTCGAACGTAGAACCAACATTATTTCAGACATTTACATATTCTGTTAGGAACGAAGAGATAGCAACACTTGTTTGCCAATCTCCTCATTGGTTGCAGCTTATAATGAGTGACAGTCATGGGTCAGCTATCGCTGATTGGTTATCGATGGAGATAGAACTGCCCACTTTCTCCAAAAAAGCCAGATAGGGTGAAAAATGCTATAAGGAAATAAAAGACGTTACTTACTAATTCCTATCCGTCTATTGGAACATATGGCCTCAACGAAAGATATTCAATTTACTCTGTTTTGTTCGTCTCTCTTTATCTGTATCCAAATCTTTACGATCTTTTTGAGGTCTTCTACTTCTCTCCAACAGCTCATCTTCGGTGTATCTCTGTTCCTCTTTTCTTGCAGATTCCACACTAATGCTGGTTTGACTTTGTCCTTTTACAGTTTTTTAGTACATGCCAATCCATTCTATTTGCTCTGGTTGATCTCATGCATTAATGGTTTTGTTTACTTTATTGCCATAAATCTTTATTGGATATCTTTCGTGGCGAATTTATTTGTAGAATTCTTCTTATATATTTATTTACAAATATTTACAAAATTTACAAAACTTTGCATTTTTTTTCGATTGCTTTTATTGTTGTTCATTTTATTCGTGTACAGAATAGAACTGATTTAATATTTGTATTAAATAACATGATATTGTTTTTAAACCTATTTGTTTTGATCTCCATATTTTCTCTAAGATGTTAAAAATCATCTGTGCTCTCTGCATCTTAGATTTAATGCCTGTTTATTTATTATCGATCATAGGGAATTAAAGTTATCTACTGTTTCTAAAATTTCACCATCTAATAGTATGTTTTCTTTTTCGTTTATTATTTACTTTCAGTATATTTATTCTTAATTCAACTGTAAAAGCTTCTTCATTTCATTTTATTGTTTCTGTCTACATATGTTGTGCCAGTGTTATATGCAAAATCCAGGTCATTTGGCTGTTCTAATAAATTCCAGAGTATTTCTTTTCTGTTTTTCATGGAATTTTTAATAATCTCTTCTACAACAATAAGAAATGTTGTTGGGGAGAGAACGCATCCTTGTCTAACCTCTGTTTTACTTTTGAAGTTTTCTGAAAGGTATTTTGTATTTTATATATTTTCAAACATTTTTTAAACCGTCTTGATAATTTTATATGGTATACCATAATATAACTTTTATTTCCATATAGTATCTCTGTCGATGTTGTCAAAAGCTCTTTCAAAATCAACACTGTTGATATAAAGATTTGACTGCTATTCTATTGACTGTTCCATTATTATTTTAATGTTGCCATACATGACCTGTTGGCTCTCAATCATGCTTTTGTTTCTCTTAGATTTTGGTATATTTCTTTTTTTTTTATTCTTTTTAATATTATTTTTGTTAGTATTTTATTTGTATTTAATAGTGATATTCCTCTCAAATTATTACAATCACTAAAATCTCCTTTTTTGATATTTTGATCAATAAACCAATATTCCACTCATTTGACCATACTTCTTGCATCCATATTTGGTTAAGAAATGGATAGAATATAAAATAAAATAAAAATAATAATAAATCAGCTAACGCCTTTTATTCCCATAGGAACCAGGCATTTATACTCTATCTAGCTTTGGAGACTGAGTGGACAGTTCAGTCTCCATAGCCAATCAGAGATAGCTGACTCATGTCTATCTCTAATTAAAGCAGCCACCGATGAAGAGGATGGCAAAGAAGTGCTGCCATCTCTTGGTACCTACCCCTAACAGGATATGTTACTGTCTGAAATAATGTGGGTATTACGGTCGATTTTCTTGAGTTTCCGGGATGAAAAATAAACCTGCCGGTGCCAGAGATCGTCTAGCTCGGAAACCGGTCGAAGAAAAGCTTAGAAAAAGTTTCTCCAGTCGGCGACTAGACTTAAACTTAAGTCTAACTTCAAGCAGCCAAGTGCAGAGGACGCAAGCGACAATTCCACTGAGCTACACAGACCAATGCATAGAATATATTCACGGTTAATCTATACCTGCTTTTAATAGTTGAATTGGTATTCTTCCATTCTATAACAGATGCCATTCTATTTATGCTTTCTTTTAGTGCGTTTTGTATTTCGCATTTTCATTTCTTTGGTTTCTAGTTTTTAATATTTTCCTGTTCTTTCTCATATTTGAATTTCTTTTTAATGTTTCTCTCTATTCATTATCTGTGAAGTATACAACCCATCTTTCTGTTTTTTTTATTAAAATTGTTTATTTCTCGGAAACTAGGGTTTTTCGTCCCATAAACTTATGAAAATCGGCCGTCGGACCCACATTATTTTCAGTCATTAAGAATATTGTGTTATGGTTAGGGTCTATTAGATGGCTGAATTGTTAGCCAGCTTCTTCACAGAGTACTGATTAATTAGTGATAGCCTTGGGCCAGCTCTCTCTGATTGGATACCAATCACTGTCTCCAAAAAGTTAGAGCTAAAACAGCCTCGTCTACTCTCTATACGCGAACGAAAAGGCGTTAGCAGATTTTTTTATTGTTTATGTTATTTCCTTGTTTGTCTTTAATAATATTTCAACTTCTTTCTTGATTGTCATTGTTCTTGTAATATTATATAATGTTATAGTATTACCTCTATTAGCTGCAATTTCTGCTTCATTTATATATTCGCTCTTATATTTCCTTAGCCTCTATGTATTACTTTATATTTCTCTTGTAAGCTGATGTTATTCTTATCCTGTATTAATATATTCATAATTTCCTTTCTTTCATCAATTTTGACTTTTCTGTATGAAGATATCCATTTTTTTTGTCTTTTCTTCTATGCGCTCCTAGTATTTTCCATGCAGCTTTATGGTATATGATTTTAATACCTGCTCATATTTATTCTATATTGCTGAATTCTTAATGTTCGTTCTGTCTGGACTGAGTAAGAATTTCATATCTATTTTTAACCTCTTCTGCATATTTTCTATTAAACTTTCCATATTCTTTATTGCGATCATGTAACACATTCTATTTTTTGCCTATTACTTTCTTCATGTTCATTAATCCTATTTAATTTACTAAAAAGGATCTGTATTAGCTTCCGCACCTCTCATTGCTCTCACGTTTAAAAAAGATACTCTCCATTTTCTTTGTAACATTATATGGTCAACTTGGTTATACGTTTTCCCATGCATTGGGAAAATGGTGCCTCTCCATATTGCAAGTTAGAGAATGGATCCTCATAATACTAATATATTTACCATGCAGAAATGCAGTAACAACTCCATTTTCATTTATATTTCCTATATCCTCTTTTATCATTTTATAATTTTCTACCTGTATTTTCTATTTGAGCATTTAGATCCACCATTACTATAATTCTATCTTTAGGATTTGTGTCTTGAATTGTTTTTTGTAATATATCATAAAATTCATATTTTCCTCTTTCATCAGCATTATTAGTTAGTGCATAATTGTCACATTATAGAATTTTGTCTTAAATTTTGCTTTTATGTATCTTTTTGTTATTCTTTCTCTATCATCAGTTCTTGATATACTGGACATCCATTATTGCCACTCCTTTTGCATGTGTGCTATCCTCATAAGAGTTTTGAAAAGTTCTTGGCCTAACAATGAAAAAACGAATTTATAATTTCGAAATTATTTTTATTAATCAACATAATCTCCCTTAAGACTAATACACTTATTCCAGCATTGTTCCAGCGCCATTATCCCGTTCCTATACTGTTTCTCAGTAAGATCTGCAAAATACCCCTCTACAGCTGGAAGAAAAACACCGACCAGCGAGGAAGAGTTTTAGTTTTGGGAAAAGACAGAAGTCAGAGGGAGCCAAATCTGTGGAATAGGGTGGATATTCCAACATTTCATAGTGCAAGTCCCTTAATTTTTCCATTTCCAAAACACATTTGTGGGCAGGTGTTTTCTCCTGAAGAAAGATGACTTTTCAGGAAAATGCACCTGCCCAGTCTTTTCTCGCGAATTTTTTCGTCTAGTCTAGTGAAAAGATCGGAATAATATTCCCCGGTTATTGTTTTACCCTTTTCAGCATCCCAAAACACTGATGCCATCACCTTTCCTGCTGATGGAACCGACTTAGTCTTCTTTGGCGCTAAACAATCGGCTTATGTCCACTGTTTTGACTGCTGTTTGGATTCCAGTTAGTTATCGACTAACTTTTCGACTAACTATAGATGAGATTTCGACTAACTATTAATAGTTAGTCGAAATCTCATCTATAGTAAAACATCGACTCACAAAATCAGTTTTATTCTTGTTAAAACGCTCTGAGCACTCTTCAGAGATTTTCATGCGAGTTTGTTTTTGATCTGCTGTGAGCAAGCGCGGCACCTATCTTGTAAAAAGCGTTTTTATTTGCAACACTTGATGCAAAATATATCCTACACATTTCTTTGAAATGCCTATAGTTTCAGCAATTTCACACATTTTGACTCTCCGGTTATCCTGTATATATATCGAGCACTTGATCAATGATTTCTGGTGTTGTTACACTTTTTTGGACGTCCTTCAAGTGAATCATGTTCAAGGCTGGTACGGCCATGTTTAAACTTGGCAGCCCATTTCTTAATTGTCAAAAACGAAGATGAGGAGTGCCCATAAATTTATATGAACTTCGAATGAATTTCTTTTGGCTTTAACCTTCTTTTACAAAGAATTTAATCCATTTCAAGGGATACAGACAATATTTTTGCTTCAGACAGTTGTATAAAACAAACTGCTTGATGGAATGACTTGCAATTTCGCATGGATGCTTATGACCAATGTACCAACTTAGAAAAAAAATCTTGTCGATAGTGTTGCCATCTATGGTCAAGGCCGGGAGCTTTTCAGACCACCCTCGTATATTATTGTTTCTTCTGATTTCTGATGGATCCTGCCCATTCTATTTTGTCTCGCTAATTCCCAGTATTTCAATTCTGTATTCTTTCTTTTGCTTGGCTATGACATCTCATCTGTTTGGCTTTGTTTAGCTGGTCTCACGTGGCTATGCCACATCAGACAGTCATCAGTGAAACCAGTCAAATTGAAACCAGCATCATATGGCATAGCCAGATGATGCTGGTTTCAATTTTGTGAAAAGTATATTATTTACTGACAGTGAAAATTTCTTCAAAATGATTCAATAATTTATTGCGAATTAGATGACATATAGTAAACATAGTGACTATTTTGTTATTCAGCAATTAAAATTTAAGGCGTTATATAAAATTAGAAGTATGATAATCCATATAGAATAATTTATATTGATAAGAAGTAAAAAATCTAATATATCAAAATTGGAAATATTTGACTTAACTCCTTATTTCATTATACTCTTAAATGAAAGGAATGAACGTTATATCACGACCTTTTAACTAATATTGAACATATCCGTTGTAATCAATGATAGATTAAAATAAACATCAGAAAAGCCGAACTGTGAAAATCTGCATCAGCATTTCATCTGCATTCTCAATAGTAGAACAAGTAAACTATTTCAGATATTCAGGCATAATTTTATTTAAAGTGGTCATTGTAATATATAAATAGAATAAGCAAATCTGGTATGGTAGGTTCTCAACTGCCAGTGAATTAATATGGAATAAATAGAAAGTAATGAACTATACGAAATGCATTAAAACAGTGAAGCATTTTATTAGGAAGAAAACAGCAGATCTAATTCATTTGTAATGAAGATTACAAATATGAGAAAATTAGAGGCCTACCGTATGGAAGGACAAAAATATCAACAAATACATAAACAGAGAGAGAGAGAGAGAACGTAAAATAATTTAATAGATATATCTTTATACAAGAGAAAAATAATATAGTGCTCAGGAATCAAACAACTGCATCTCAGTTTTTAACTGCATTTGTAAAAAAGCTCCTAAAAATAACATCTGTGAACAAAAATACCCACTTCCTACTGAGGAATGGAAAAACTTGTGATGACGTTGTATGTAAACAATCTCAAATCCTTTACTTCTAACTTGGTAAAACTAACAGACAGCAAGAAATAACAGAGAAAGGGAATGTAGGCAGGACCTCTTCTTTCCAAACTACTTTGTTCTAATCATTTCCAAAATATGACCGAAGCCTCCGTCTGGCCACCTGCTTATAATAACAATAATATATTTGGCATAAGTGGCCCGATGTACTCAAGTATGAAATATCAGATGAGAGAAAAATAAACAAAGCATAAAATCTTGCAAAAATTCAAAAATAATGGTACCCAATCAAAGCAAAAAAAAAAAAAATGAGTGTGATTTGTCCTCTTCTTAATTCTCTATGTTGTGGTATGGGAATGGTTGTTCTGCTTAGTTTGTAGTATGTTGCTTTTTTTTTTTTTTTTTTTCCCAATCAAAGCAACTTATCTCAAATGAACACTTTAATGGAGATGAAATCACTTTTTTGATACTTACAAAACAATACGCAAAGTGTTGAATACACTTTGCATAATGCATGTATTATGATACATGTATTATACAGTTAGGAGGTAATACGAATTATGCAGCAAGCAAGAGATGTTCTGATAGAAACTGTTGAAGTAAGGATGAAGAGACCAAATTCAAAAAATGCAAGAATAATGAGTATTTCACTGAATGGTGTTGAAGGAAAAAAAAAACACCTAAGTGGATAGGCTCCTTCTTTAAATGGTTTAGCATATTTGTCTTAAATATGTTTAGAAAGAAAAGTAATTATCAAAAAAAAAACAAAGCTAACGCCTTTTTATTCCCGTATACGGGGAGTAGGCGAGGCCATTTAGCCCTATCTAACTTTTGGAGACTGAGTGGGCAGTTCAATCTCCACTTGTACCAATCGGAGATAGATGGCCCAAGGCTATCACTAATTAGGCGGTACTCAGTGAAGAGAGACTGCTCAAATGTGCCGCCATCTCGTGGTCCCTAACCCTAACACAATATATTTAATGTCTGAAATAATGTGGGTTCTACGGTCGATTTTCTTGAGTTTACAGGACGAAAAACCCGAGTTTCCGGGAGGAAAAACCTGCTTGCCCGTGCCAGAGATCGACTAACTCGGGAACCGGTCGAAGAAAGGCTTAGAAAAATTTCCTCTAGTCGCCGACTAGAGTCGAAACCAAGTCTTCCTTCGTGCGGCCAAGCGCCGTGGTTGGCAAACGCCACATCCACTGAGCTACACAGGCTCCTGAAAAGTAATTATACCGACAGATAAGTTGTCATAAAAAATCAGCTAACGCCTTTTATTCCCTTATATGAAATGGCTGAGGCCGTTTACCCATATCTGGCTTGTTGGAGACTGAGAGGGCAGTTCAATCTGCACTGTAGCCAATCAGAGATAGCTAGCCCAAAACTATCACTAATTTAAGCGGCACGCAATGAAGAGATGGCTAACACAATATATATATATATATATATATATATATATATATATATATATATATATATATATATATATATATATATATATTTTATGTCCGAAAATAGTGTAGGTTATATATTCGATTTTCTCGCATTTACAGGACGAAAGACCCGATTTTCCGTAAATAAAAAAAAATGCTTGCCTGTTCCAGCGATAGACTAACTCTGGAATAGTTAAAAAATACAGAAAAATTTCCTCCAGTTGGTAACTAAAATCGAATTCACAATGCTCATTCTGCACGTGGTTTAGTGTTAGGGATGCAACCACAAATTCCACTGAGCTACATAGGTCCTCTAGAGAAGTTGTGTATAATAAAATTGGAATTAGTATCTATCATGAGCAAGTGATTTTTAATTAAAAGTAGTGTTATTAGTTAGTGTTAGTAGTAGTGTTATTGAAGTAGTGTTATTATTGTTATGTCCTCTCCCAGTATGGACTGGGTCACCATGGGAGCAGTAGACCCAAAACCTCCCACAATGGGAGAGGCCCTCACCCGGTAGTGGGTAGAAAAAATAAGCTAAAATTTATCTTTTATAGTGTTATTAGGACCACAAGTAAACTGGATGAATTGTTGAACAACTAGAATAAGAATTCATACTAGACAAAGATCGACCTAGGTGAAACACTAATTGAAATGTGTTCATATACATATGAGATATTAGGAATAACAATGCGTATCAGTAGACTGACTCAGTTTAGTAAGAGATTTCAACGATCGAGGAAGCATCGTTAAGTTTGGAAAGAAGTCAACGAGCACCACATGGGCAAGGTGCATCATGCTATGTAATAAGTCACGTGTTTGTAGCAGGTATAAATTGGGGAATATGATACTCCTAGGCCATTGCAACTGCGACCTGGTGAAATGGCTGCGAGAAAGGAATTTACGTAGTTTGAAAGAATTGTTCTGATAGGATGCCATGTTATAGGCCTATTTGTTCAGCAAACTGTTGACAAATTGGACCATTCTAGGACGTTCACAATGTGTAATACTATGAGATTGAAGCACATGGAGTCAACTGAAAGAATATGTAAATATATGTCAACGAAAAAATATGTAAAAAAAAGGCCATTTGTCGGCCTACACTTTGAATGCGTAGTTCCAGGCATCGATAGAATACGAATCAGAACATGTGTTTCCATGATAGGTCCACAATATGCAAGCCCTACATTACCCGAGATGACACTGAATGTTGGTTCGGATAATGTGGGGCTTGCATATTGTGGACCTACCATGAAAACACATGTTGTGAAGCTCGGTGCAAATACAGTTGAACGTGCAAGTTTGGAAACCTGTGCTATGGAGCGACGAATCATGTTACACCCTCTACCGAGTAGATGGATGGATATGAGTGCAACGGATGCTTGGTGAACATCTCTTACCAGAGTGCGTAGCCTCATCTATGAGCCCTTATATCAGCTCTACTGAATATCTTTGTGATGAACTGTAGCGTCGGGGGAAGTCAGAGGACATCTATACCCGTAGGATTGCGGCATTCGTCGCAGCGAAAGGAGATCTTACATCTTATTAAGTCGTGCGCTACGGCTGTTTGTTACTTACACTATGGTGTCAGTTAACTTCTTACCAAAGCAGTGTAGTCATCTATCTATGATTAGGAATGCAAGACCAGTGTGATACCTGTCATGGTGTGGTGGAATGATTACAGGATCAGAAAGCATTAGGCATAAAACCTAATGCTTTCTGATCGTTCGAAATTTCGTTCGAAAATTTGACACTAAAACTCAACAAAACTCGTATAGATTGAATTTGTATATTTTTTTCACTTATGATGTACCTTCATTCCTTACTTGTGTAGTTTTTCTGGAGAGGGAAATCTACTTTTATGTTGATGAGTGATCTCCGTAAAGAAAGGGAATGTTTTGAATTCAGGCAAAATTCGAAGCTCAGATATTGGTTGTGGAAGCATGGCAAAGAGGAGTATAGCTTTGCGATCGTGTGTAGCTTTTTTACGAAATAGCGGTACTTCGCTAGACAGCCGGGTACTTTGTTGCCAATCTTTGAAAGTAAACTTATGTAACTTGAAGGTATGCATAAATATACTAGGAAAAATAAATAAATGATTGCTGATTAAAGGAATAAATCTTGACGGCCTTTCCCCAGAACATGTATACACGCGCGTGTGCGCATTAATTGTATAATGGTTACCTGTTAATAATATATACTAATGATGAATGTTTCTGTTGAGTACATTAATTATAATTTAAAAGCAAACATGTAGTCCCACTGACTCGTTACATGAAGGCATCTCACCAAATAATAGCGTAAAATATGTTATCTAGCACATGCAGCATGACGAACAAGTGTATAACAAAGCTAGAGCAAATGTATACCTGTAGCAGTGAGGATAGGATGTCTTTCAAAAAAAGAGAAGTGTAGGGGGAGAGGACATTTAGCATTCTTGGTAATATCAAAACACAATAAGCAGAGAGAAACAGACTTTGGCATTCTATGGGATTTCCACAGATCTCTTCATTGCATGAAACATGATTGTAAAACTGCTAAAGTAGCTAAAGAAAAGATATATAATTTTATATTCTAAACTGTTTTTTTTAGCATGATATTAATTATAATCTACACAATATTTGCATATTTTATTGCAATAATTATGATTTGTTTGCAGATGTTATTACAAGGAAAAACTTATATTGAATAATGCAACTAATGATAATTTATTGCCTTATTTATGTTAGAAGTCATATCTGATAATATATATATATATATATATATGGAAAATATGTTATGTTTTTTTGTAATTTTATTGCTTTTAAAATTTGTTATTTTTAGTATATGTCATCCAAGTCACAATATACAATCCAGGCAGAAACTGACATAGAAAAATCTCTAGAATCTGGTACAGTGAAACATAAACACCACCCAGGAATTCGCAAAATTGCTGCTGTGGAATTGCCAGATCGATTGATTAATGCAATAAATGGTCTCATAGAAGGTGAGTTTCTGCTAAAATGCTTAAGCGAATTGCTGTCTTTCTCTCAAAAAATTACTGACACTCACTGTTTCTCTTATTTCATAAAATGCTAAGATGTTTTGTAATTTGCCCTTGATATAGTAATTTTGCAAAAAAAAAAAAAAAAAAAAAAAAAAAAAAAAAATAGTAATTTTACATCCCTGTGGAGTTCAGAGACTCATCGTGGGTACCTACTAGATTTATTTTGTTTCTGGGAAGTTAATTTCTGATCTCTTGCTTAGAGAATTTTATTGAAATTTGGAAATTTTCCAAACTTTCAATAAAATTGAAAGACATAAATTTGTCATGTCATCTCAAATTTTGTTATGAGTTTCCAGTAATATATAAGCGTAAAACATGTTGAAATCATCATCGTTTTCTTCTTCTCGTGCATTTTTGGCTTAGTGGCCTGTTCTATTCTCATGAAATCACTTTCTTAGTCATCCAATTTTACTTATTAGTTTTTTTGTTTGTTTGTGTAGTACCATTTGGCAGTCTAATACCATCCATTTGATTTAGATGTTCAGTCTATTTTTGGCTGTATTTATTTATATAATTGTTAATTGGTTTTATATTCAGGATTGGAAAATTTCTTCATTTGGTTTGTGATCCTATTTGGTATATCATCATCAAATTCCTGCCATGTACCCTCAAGGGGTGTACAGGATATGACAGTACTACATGAAAAATTACATCATTACTAACTTCCTATCTACAATTTTCCTCCAAATCAGTCTGTTACTTGTCAAAACTCCAACATTATCAGATCTTATATTTCTATCGTCTAAGGCACTTTGTACCGTATCAATCCACCTATATCTTGGTCTTCCTCTGGGTCGTTTTCCTGCCAACCTGGCAGAGAACACTTGTTTTGCTAATCTTTCTTCTCCCATTCTATTTAAGTGACCATACCATCTGAGATTAGCTCTGCTAACGCATTCCTGGATGCTGACAATGTCAAGTTCTTTCCTAATATCCTCATTTTTAATATGATATTGCCATTGATGCCATCTGTTCACGCCTCTAATCTTTCTCAGGACTCTCATATCTGCGGTCTCTAGTCTTTGGTCAAGTGTTTTACTTCTGACCCAGCTCTCAGATCCATAAGTTAAAATTGGTTTGAACATTGTCTTGTATACAGCTAATTTAGTGTTCCGACTAATTTCTTTTTTATTCCATATGAATTTATTCAATTGACTTCCCGCCATACCAGCTTTGCTGATTCTGTTGTCTGTTTCTATATTTAGTTTACCATCTTCAGTAAAAATTGTGCCTAAGTAGCTGAAATGTTTTACTTGTTCCACAGGTTCTCCATTCACAACACAGTTGACATTTTCAATGATTCTGCCTATTTTCATTGTCTTTGTCTTTTTATTGCTGACCTTCATACCATATCTATTACAACAGCTATTCAATTTAGTCAGAGAATCTTGCAGACTTGTAGCGGATTTATTTAGAAGTATAACATCATCCGCATAAAGCAAAGAGCTGACATTAACATCTCCAATTTTGATATCAGGTTTAATACCACATTCCTTCATAATGTGATCCATATAGATAATGAATAACAGAGGGGATAATGTACATCCTTGTCTCACACCAGATTTAACATTAAACCATCTTCCTGTACTTCCTTCAATTCTAACTGCTGACTCACAACTCAAATAAAGACTAAGTATTGCTTGATATAATGCCCCATTGACACCATATAACTGCAGCATATTGAATAGCTTCTCTCTTGGCACCTTGTCATATGCCTTTTCCAAATCGACAAAACTTAAATACAGATCTTTGTTATATTCCCATGCTTTCTCGACTATTTGCCGTAAAGTGAAGATCTGATCCTGACAGCCTCTATTTGGCCTGAATCCAGCTTGTTCTTCACCAAGCTTTTCTTCCACAATTCTTCTCAACCGTTTCTCAAGTATACTTGCATAGATCTTGCCAGGAACACTCAGTAGGGAAATACCTCTGTAATTCTCACATTCAGTTTTATTTCCCTTTTTATATATGGGTACTATGAGAGCTCTACTCCAATCATCGGGAATTCGTCCCTCTGTCCAGGCTTTCTGAACTATGCAGTGCAGCCGCTGTAAGACTCTTATACCACCATACTTCAGCATTTCTGGTCGAATATCATCTACTCCTGATGCCTTTCCACATTTCAAGCCTTTGATGGCTTTTTCTACTTCAAGTATGGATATGTATTCCTGACTGCATGCCTGGTCAGTGTTTTTTATCACTGTGCTGTCATCACTGCTTGTTTCATTTAGCAGTTTTTCAAAGTAATTACTCCATACTTCAAGGATATCTTTTTCTCCTGTTTTCATGTCACCTTTATCATCTCTAACTCCTTTTACAGCACTCTTTCCTCCATTCCTAAGCTTCTTCAACAACCTCCAGAATATTTTGCCACCTTCTTGATATTTATTTTCTATATTCTTGCCAAAGTCCTCCCATGACTTTTGTTTAGCTAGTTTTACACACTGTTTAGCTTTCTTACATTTGTCTCTGTATTCTGTAAGAGTAAAAGCTGACTTATTTGCCAGGAACTTTTGATATGCTTTCTTATTTTCGTTCACTGCCTCTTTAACTTCCTGTGTCCACCAGGGAGTTCTGATTTTTTTATCCTTGCACACAACCTCACCACATGCCTCTCTGGCAGAATCAATCAATGTTTCCTTCAGAGTTTGCCACTGAATCTCCAAGGTTTGATTCCTGTTCTCAAACTCTTTCATTTTCTTTTCAATAATATTTCTGTATTTTAGTCTACAGTTCACATCTGAGAGCTGCTCAACTTTTATTTGCTTTAAAACTTTCTTACATGTTATTCTTTTCAATGTGAAATTCAATTTTATCCTGCTCAAGACTAAATAGTGATCACTTCCAATTTCAAATCCTCTGTACACTCTGGTGTCCTGCACCAGGGAGAAAACATCACTATCAACAATAACATAGTCAATGAGACTTTTCTTATTCCTAGCCTCTTCTCTCCATGTGAATTTGTGTACATTTTTATGTTGGAACATGGTGTTAGTAATAACCAGTCCATGTCCTGAGCAGAAATCCAACAGATATTTGCCATTATTATTAGCTTTGCTCTTTTCTCCAAATTTTCCCAAAATATTTTTGTATGTCTGACAATCATTTCCTACTCTGCTATTTAGATCCCCAACAAGGACCAACTTTTCCTTTTTCATTGTGTCAGTTGCTTTTTCTAAAGCCTCAAAAAATTCCTCCACTTCTATCTTAGTAGAACCTTCTGTGGGACCATAGGCACAAATAAGTCTCATTGGCCAGTTCCCCATTCTCATATTTGCCCACATTACTCTACTTGAGACTGACTGCCATTCAAGAAGATTAGCCTCGTATTTTGTGTTGAATACTATGGCTACTCCTTCTTTTCCTTGATTGTCATTGCCTGAATATAAGATTTTGTATTTATTGCTCAGAAAGATCTCACCAGTTTTGGTCTTTTTTGTTTCAGTCACCCCTGTTATGTCGATCTGGTACTTATCTAATTCCTCAGCTAGCTCCATTTCTTTGCCATTCAGGCTTCTTTAACTCTGGTGATGTTGAGTTGGGGTTTGTTTTCAGATTTGTTCCAGTAGCTGACTTTTCGCTGTTCGCCCTGGTTCCCTGGCAAAAATAACCTATTTGGTATATCCAGCTGTTTTCTGAAAAATTTCATTTCTGTTGCCTGAATTCATTTTTCATTTTCTTGCAGTCTTTGTTTCACTTCCATATAATAAAGATGGTTTATTATTATTATTATCATCATCAACAGACCTTCATGCAGTCAAGAGACTCATCGTTGGAGGTCCCATTCTCACTTGCACAGCTCATTATACATTTAAATGCATTCACTGTTCTGTCTCTTCACTCACCACACTCTCAGGTAGCATATTCCAATCACCCACCACTCTCCATGTAAAAAATCTACTATTCACCCTCTTGCTCACATTCACCTTATAAAGCTTCCAGCAATGGCCTCTCGTTCTACCCCTGTCTTCAGATATTCTATGAAAAATCTCATCCATGCTAATCTAATTACCCTTACCAACTTATACATCTCGATCATGTCTCTCCTCTTCTATCCACTGGGCTCTGTAATTTGCATTATCTCAATCTCTTCATATTTCACATTTCAGACAGAAACCAACTTAGTCAATTGTCTCTAGACCCTCTTCAACATCTCATCATCCTTTTGAAAATCTGGTGACTGAATCTGTGCAAGTAATCCAGATGCAGCCTGATGAAAGTCTTGTACAGTGGAATCAAAACATCCTTCCTTCTACACGTCAGTGTTCTCTGCAGCATTCCCATAATTCGCTGTGTTATCCTCTCAGTTTTAGCAAAATATCTACAAAATTTCAAGTCCCTATCCACCACAACCCCTAAATCCTTCATCTCCTCTACCTCCTCCAAAATGTCCCCATCAATATACTCTGCATCTCATTGTTGCTTCCTAAATTTTAAAACCTTACACTTTGCAACATTAAACTAACATCCCTACACACTTGTCCATTCACACAGTCAATTTAGGTCCTCATGTAAAGCTACTACAGCATCTGCTCTACTTGTCATAATTCTCCCCCAGCTGTGCATCATCTTCAAACAGCTGTATATCACCATTTAAGCCCTTCCAATGTCATTTACATACAAATTAAACAACAATTGCCCCCGAGCATACCTCTCAGGTATGCCACTAGTGATTTTACTCTTCTGGAATATCACTCCCCCCATACACAACCTGTTGATGCCTATCAGACAGCCACTCTCCAATCTAATGTACTAATCTACTATCCAACCCTCATCTGTTCCAATTTAACTAGTTTGTCGTGGCAATCTATCGAAAGCCTTTTCAAAATCGAAATACACTGTTGTATATGCATCCTCGTTGTCCAATATATTCGTCACCTCATTATAATAAGTAAGCAGGTTGCTAAAACATAATTTTCCTTTAGCAAACTCATGCCGTTCACTAAAGAGAATTCTACTCCAGACAAGCAGATTGGTCTATAATTCAAAGCCTTAGTCTTATCACTTCCTTTATGAAGTGGAACAGTTTTGCCATCTTTCTATTCCTTTAAGATCTTGGCTAATATAAGACTCATGATAAAATGTATGTTAAAGCTGTTGTTAACTCCCTGGAACATTCTCTCAAGACACGCAGTGACATATACCATCAAGTCCCATGGCCTTGTTGACATCAAATTTACTCAATTCTTAATACACCTCCTGCTCACTTACCATCAGTGGTTCCTTCCCCATCCTACTTCTCTCAAGTTTTGCATTATGTTATAATCACAAGGATGGAGTATTTTAATGAACTGCTCATTTAACACCTCTACTATATCCTCCTGTGTGTTTTTCATTTTTCCCATTATCAAAATATCGAAAAACTCTAGGATTTCTTTTAGCATCATTTGCTAACTGCTGCTCATACTGCACTTTTGCTACCCTTACTAAGTGAGGCACCTTCCTTGCTTGCTCTTTGTACCCCTCATGTAATTGATTATCTTCACTCATCTTGTGCCTCCTCCATAATGCCTAATTTTCCCTATTGCACTCTTCACCTCTTCCATCATCCATTTTACACCTACCTTACTTAATCTCCTTAATTTTGGAATACACTCATTTCTGAGTAGAGACCAAGTAGCATTGATTTCCTTTTCATGCAATTCTTCAGTCCTTGATAATGCTGCAGGCCGCCTTCTGTGCTTGCCATAATCACCTGCCTTATAATTCCACATATAACTCTTTCTCACAAAAGTCCTGATATGGCTGGCCAACACCCAAGCGATCACTTCATGGTCACTTTCATCAACTGGAGGAAGATGTGACACTTCATTTAGAACAATATCTTCTGATGAGATGATCAAATCCAAGACCCTCGATCCATGTGTGACGTCTGTTACATACCGCTTAAGGTAGTTAACTCTTAAGAACTTAAGAATTCATTCTCTTTGGTTCCCGATGCCATCTTTTCGTTCCAGTTTTCTTCTTCTTTTGCTATGCGTTATCCCGTGTTAAGCGGGGTCGGCATTCCCATCTTTAATCTTCTTCTTCCAGATTCTCTGGTCCAGGGCATCTTCCTGACTCCATCATTTCTCCCTAAGATCTTCTGTCACCTTATCCCTCCATCTGAGTTTGGGCCTGCCTCTTTTCCTCCTTCCCTCCTCCTCTTTCCCATCTTTAATCTTCTTCCAGATTCTCCGGTCCAGGGCATCTTCCCGACTCCATCCTTTTTCCCTAAGATCTTCTGTCACCTTATCCCTCCATCTGAGTTTGGGCCTGCCTCTTTTCCTCCTTCCCTCCACCTCCATACGCTCCACTCATTTACCAACATACTCCTCACTCCTCTCTACATGACCAAACCACCTTCGCCTGCTTTCTTATACCTGCTTACCGATCGGTCCCACCTTGATCGTCCCTCTGATGTAGTCATTCCTTATCCTGTCCTTTGTCACACCACTCATCCATCTCAACCACCTCCATCTTCCTCTCCTGTGCCTTTGTAATAGGTCACATCTCCGCACCATGGAGCATCGCCGGCTTCACCACCATCTTATGCAGCTTTCCTTTCATCTTACAACTCACTCTCTTGTCGCACAGGACCCCGCTTATCTTCTTCCAGTTCATCCAGCCACGTTATTCGGTGCTGTATTTCCTCATCCAAGTCACCATTCCTCTTGACGACCGACCCAAGGTACTTGAATTTCTTCCCTGAAGTTAACCTTTCACCCTGGAGTCGTATGATCATATCCTCGTCACTCCCTGTTGACATATATTCGGTCTTCACCCGGTTAATTTTCATGCCTCTCTCCTCCAATACCTTTCTCCACTCTTCCAGGGTCTTTTCAAGCTTCTCTCGGGATGATTCGCAGAGAATAATATCATCGGCAAACATCATGCTTGGGCGAGAGTTGATCCCTGATGGAGCCCTACGACAATGGGGAACCACTCTGTCATGCCGACACTACACCTGCCTGAGTATTTGCTCCTTCATACATCTCTTTCACCAACCTCACGTACTTTTTCAATACCCCCTTCTTCCTCATACACCTCCTGTCTGGCCACTCTGTCGTATGCCTTTTCCAGGTCTATAAACACCATATGTAGCTACGCCTGCATCTCCCTATATTTCTCCATCAATCGCCTTAGTGCAAATATTGCATCCGTTGTCCCTCTTCCTGGCATAAATCCAAACTGCTCCTCACCAATTTTTGTTTCCTGCCATATCCTTCCTTCAATTACTCTTTCCCATATCTTCAACGTGTGTGACATCAGCTTGATCTATAGTTGCCACAATCTTGAACATCTCCTTTTCCCATGTAGATTGGGACGAGAATGCTTTTCCTCCATTCCTCTGGTATCTTTTCCTGTTTGGCTATTTTCTTCATCAGATCCCATAATCAGAGCCGGCAGTAGGGTCTTTGCCGCCCGCATGCAATGTCTATCTAAGCGCCTCTGTAACGAGCAAGGTGTGTGTGGTTCTTTTATGATAATAAAAATTTAAATTATTTGAAATTTCTTAAATAAATTTTGACAGAACTGTCACACGTTGGTTCGCTAAATGTAACAAACCGGGGGTGTTGACTAGGCAGGATAATCATTAAAAACCCGAATATTCAAAAATTCTCAAAAGTCAAAGCAAATTTTGATAAAGCCACTTCACTTTAATCGTTGAATATAATGATACAGGGATTATAGCCTTCTCACCAACCTGAATCGCTAACAAAATTAAAATGAATTTTAATTAAAGTTAAAATTTATTTGAACTAAAGTTTAAAAAATTCTTGCATTTTACTAAATTCTTAGTAAGTTGTAAGCATTTTTTAATAATTTTTATAAGTGGAACTATCTTTTAGGAAAATAAAAGAAACTCAAGATTGATGAGAAAATAAGAAAGGAATTCAGAAATAATAATTAGAACATTTTATTAATATTAATATAAGTATTCAAAAAATAAAATCTTTACAGAATAACAGAAAAAAAATTAAATTACATAAATATACTTGAAATTTTTTCATTAAATTTTAGGGTTCTAGATTTCATATTCACCAAATTAGAAATAATGGTCTTAACGTCTAATTCCGCACATACATCATTTTCAATAGCTATTAACGCCAAACTAACAAGCCTTTTTTGTGATATACTTGTTCTTAAGTAGGTTTTAATCAATTTCAACTTGGAAAAGGAATGTTCACCGCTCGCTACACTAACAGGTAAGGTTAATAGTATTCTTAAAGCAATTGAAAAGTTAGGAAAAGATGAATTGGACACAATAAAATTAAGAATATCGAAAGGGTTTTAAATATTTAAATTATCCTTTCGAAAAATATCCCGGAAAGCACATAACTCGTCATATAGTTCTATTGCATTTACGTCTTTATTGTCGCCGTCCATCAAGAGAATCTGTAAATCGTCACAATTTTTTTGTAAATCTTCGTTATTAATTTGTAGTAATCTATACAATAAATTGAAATTATCATAATATGTTTTTAGTTGTTCAAAACATTCTATTAACGAACACATTGCAATGTCTAGAAGTGTATAAAACACACACATGTGGATAGGCTTATGTGTTCGTCAGACATTTCTGTAATAGATTTCACAGTTTGATATGAACACAGATGGATAAGAAAATAACTATTTATTAATTTAAAAGCTAATATTTTGCTGGTATTATATCCAGCATCTTCAGAGCACACAACACAAAGTTTGTTACAAATGCAAAACAACCACAATCCGGTGTAACAGTGGGGCTAGTAAAAGTAATTGCAACGTGCAACACAAGACTAAAGTCCTAATATGGTGCCATCTAGGTTAAAAAAAAAAAAAAAAACATTCAAAGTTTTGAAATAGTAGTCCAATTGAAGTCTTAGAAAGTTTGAAAAAATAAAATAAAATAAAATAAATCTACCACAGAATAAATCTCTCTACCACAGAAGACTATGACAAAACTATCACCATCCCATACATTAAAGGCACATCTGAAAAGATATCTAGGGTGCTTAACAAACACCAACTATGCACAGTATTTAAACCTTATGTACAATTAGCAACTCTCATCCGTTCACCTAAGGACAAATGCACTCCTTTATCACATCCAGGAGTCTATGAAGTGCTCTGTTCTTGCCATCAAGCCTACTACGGACAGACAGGAAGAACTGTGGACATCCACCTCAGTGAACACAAAAAATATATCCGACACTTTTGCTATGGCAAGTCGAGTCTGGCAGACCATACTTTGGATACCCCTGCACACAGGATCAGTTGGAAAGAAACAAAAGTAATGCACAGAAGCTTCTACAAGTCAGAGAGGTTGTTCCTGGAATCAACAGAAGCCTTAAAACGTACTCCAAACCTTAACAAGTATGGCTGTATAAATCTACCAAAGATTTGGGAGACAGTCATCTTAAGTCATCCTTTAATTTTTAAGTCATTGTTTATCACATCCAGGAGTCTATGAAGTGCCCTGTTCTTGCCATCAAGCCTACTACGGACAGACAGGAAGAACTGTGGACATCCGCCTCAGTGAACACAAAAAATATATCCGACACTTTTGCTATGGCAAGTCGGGTCTGGCAGACCATACTTTGGATATCCCTGCACACAGGAACAACCTCTCTGACTTTACAAGTCAGAGAGGTTGTTCCTGGAATCAACAGAAGCCTTAAAACATACTCCAAACCTTAACAAGTATGGCTGTATAAATCTACCAAAGATTTGGGAGACAGTCATCTTAAGACCAAATTAATATTTATTACTTTTATTTTTTCAAACTTTCTAAGACTATCATTTGGACTACTATTTCAAAACTTTGAATTTTTTTTTTTTTAACCTAGATGGCGCCATATTAGGACTTTAGTGTTGTGTTGCACGCTGCAATTACTTTTACTAGCCCTACTGTTACACCGGATTGTGGTTGTTTTACATTTGTAACAAACTTTGTGTTGTGTGCTCTGAAGATGCTGGATATAATACCAGCGAAATATTAGCTTTTAAGTTAATAAATAGTTATTTTCTTATCCATCCGTGTTCATATCAAACCGTGAAATCTATTACAGAAATGTATAAAACACATTCACTCTAAATTTATCTTCTGGCGATTGTGGCGTTTTGTCATGATGCACGTAGTCAAATTGTCGTGTGTTCTTTCATCGTCGAACTTCCGTACCAGTTTTAAATTCTTGTTCTCCATCCACTTCTTCACTCAGTTCTTTTGCCGTTTTTAGAACTTCTTTAAAATTTGTATCTGATCGACACTCTTGTAAGAATATTTTTAAGTTTTCGATTGATTCTAAAGCAAGTGTAATGTTCATATTTTTGTCTTGAAGCATTTTACTCACAGGCTTTATTCTGTTAAGTAAATCATGCCAAATTATAAGAGAACAAATAAATTTGTAGTCCTTCATTTTAGCACATAATGTTTGTGCTTCATGCTGAGTTTCTTTATTAAAATTTTCATTATTTAAAATTTCAAAAAGTGCATCGTAAATTTCTCCTAACTGGTATCGTAGAGGGTGGATTGCATTAATTTTACTTTCCCATCACATTTCTGATGGCTGCTTCAATGTTAAATTTTTTACGAACTTTAAAAGGATTGCCCAATGTTTGTAAGAGAATGAAAAGAAATTATATATTTCTTGAATAATTGCAAAGAAACTAATTGCATCTGCATTCACTTTGGCTGCATTGTTAATGATTAAATTTAGAGTATGAGCAGCACATGGCACGTAAAAAGCTCTAAGATTTTTGTTCAAAAATATTTTGGAGCCCATATTTGCCCCATTGTCTCGCATGTCTTCAATGGGAATATTCCATTTTTCCAGTTGTTCCACTATTGTTGCACATAAACCACGTCCTGTGGAATCTGATATATCTGCAAAACCTAAAAAGTTTTCTCTGATCTTGACAATTCCATTGTCAGAGGAAACAAAGCGAATAATAATGGTCATTTGTTCTGTTTTACTTGCATCAGGTGTGCAGTCTAAAATTATGGAATAATATTTAGATTTTCGAATTGATAATAAAATTGTATTCCTGATTGCATTACTTAAAGTTTCCAATATTTCATTTTGACTGTCTTTACTCATGGTGTACTTTGTTTCCTTGTAGGGGCCCTTTCAACATGATTTTCCATAATGGGATCAAACTTCGCAGACAGTTCGACTAATTTTAAAAAATTGCCGTTATTCTTTTCATATAATTTATCAGATGATCCACGAAAAGCTAAATTTTGGCTACCAAGGAAATTTTATAATTTCAATCAAGCGTTCTAAAACACTCGTCCAATGTTTTTTCTAAATAACTTAGGGAATTGAAACAATGTAGATCCGAATATAAATTAAATTATACTTTAATAGATATTTCCGATATTTCGGCAATGTCACATTGCCATTTTCTAAAGGAACTTACAAAAAGGCAGGTGCACACAGGCAATAACAATACAGTAACTGAGAATGAAGATATGAAGCTATCGTTCTCCTAGAAGTCCTGATGGTACCCTCTGGTGGGCTAAGTAGGCATTCTTGGCCGTTGGGCTGAAGGTCTGCTGATGTATGCCTCCCAAATTTGGGGCAGTCGCATACAACCAAATTTGTTGAGGTTTGGAAAGTTTCTTATGGCAGAGGCTGATTCCATAAATAATCTTTTGAATTTATATTTGCTCCGGTGTATTATTGTTGCTTTCTTCCACCGTATTCTGTGGCGAGTATCCAGAGCATGGTCTGCAAGACCAGAATGGCTATACTTGTAAAACCGGATGTAGTCCTTGTGTTCAGAAATTCTGATATTCGCTGTCCTGCCTGTTTGGCCAAAGTATGACAGTTTACAACTGCAAGGGACCTGGTATCAACAGGCAGGACAGCGAATATCAGAATTTCTGAACACAAGGACTACATCCGGTTTTACAAGTATAGCCATTCTGGTCTTGCAGACCATGCTCTGGATACTCGCCACAGAATACGGTGGAAGAAAGCAACAATAATACACCGGAGCAAATATAAATTCGAAAGATTATTTATGGAATCAGCCTCTGCCATAAGAAACTTTCCAAACCTCAACAAATTTGGTTGTATGCGACTGCCCCAAATTTGGGAGCCCCCTAGTGTGTGTGTGTGTGTATTTTTTTTTTTTTTTTTGAATATAGCTAATAGATCTGTTAATATTTTAAACAATTTTCATGTGTCAATGTTATTAAAGGCTTTTTCATAATCAATGAAAGCCATGTTTATTTCTTTTTGCAATTTTTTTCTCTTTTCAGTTAATAAGTTTAGATTAAAAATTGAGTATGCAAGATCGGCCTTTTTGGAATCCATTTTTTCTTTTGCTAGTTTAGTTTGCCCTCCAATACTTTAGTTTCTCTTTTAATATTCTTGCATATATTTTGTACCCTGCATTAATCAGGTTAATTTCCCTTATAGTTTTTACAGTCAACTTTATTTCCTTCTTTATAAATTAGAATAACCCATGCTTTTTTATCAAGAGTTTGGAGTTTTTCTAGAAATCCATACCATATTAAAGAATTTCAGGAGTCTTTCATTAAATTTTTCACCTGCATTTTTGTACAGTTCCATGTTATATTGTCCTCTCATGGCATTTTCCTATTTTTCATCTTATTTATTGTATTTTATAGTTCTGACATTGTAATATTTTCTGTTAGGTTATTCTTTGTTGTATAAAATTTTACTTCTTTATTATTATCAGTCCAGAGATTTTGAAAATAAGTTACACATTTTTCTCAACCTTCTTCTCTTCAAGGATAAAGCATTTGCCTGTTCTGGCTTCACTGTCTTTCCATCTTGCAGCTGGTCTTCCCCCCCCCCCTTCTCTCTCTCTCTCTCTTTCCCTTTGGTCTTATACCTATCCACCTCTTTTGGTAGCTGATATCTTTCCATTTCTCTCTATGTTCCTTGATCTTTTCGTTTACGTTGTTAAATATCTAGTTCTTTTCTGATACCTTCATTTCTTATATGGTCATTCTTGTAGAAAGGATTATACGCTGGTTAGACATGATAACTAAATACTTAAGGAATTGACAGCGTACACTAGAAATATAAATTAAATCAACTTTAATATATATTTTCTGATATTTCGGCAACGTCACGTTGCCATCTTCATGGTAACTTAAGATAAAGACACGTGCACGCAAGTACTACATAACAGCAAATTAGAAATGAAGCGAGGAAGCTACCGTTTTCCTAAAGTCCTGATGGTGCCCCCTGGCAGGTTATATTAGGTGTTCTTGACCTTTTAAACTACTCTTAAAAATCTCATCTCTACAGCTTGTATTTTTACTTTCATTTTTCTTTTTAACAGTCCTGTTTCTGAACCATATAATAAAGTGGGAGTGGCCATTATTTTATAAAATTTTAGTTGTTTCTCCTTTTTTTTTTTTTTTTTAGCATCCTTTTACTTGTTTTACAGATTTTCCAAATTTTTTTTATATTTTTTCATCTATATCTGTATTTTAGATATATTATTATGCAGCCTAAATAATTAACTGTGTCATCTGTTCTATTATTTAATTTTTTATTACTATTTTTGATTGAACATGATCTCGCCCTTTTAAATGCCATGACTTTTGTTTTCATTTGTGAAATTTTTAAATTGTATTGTTGACTTATTTTGTTTAATTCTTAACTGATTTTGTGATGTTGTACAAGATAGCAATGAGAGAGGTGATGAAAGAGAGAGTGAAGGTAATTATACAGAGAGAGAGAAAATGGTTTGAATGATCAAAAAAATGAGAAATTAGTTGTAATGAGTGAGATCGCACGGTTATGTGGTGTAATACATATGACAAAGCGGCAGTTGGAGCGACTGCAAAACTCTTTCCAGAGTGCTTTGGCTAATGGAAATAAGCAAGTGTATGAAAGGAAAAATAAGCGTATGACTGGGAGTGTTTCAGAAATGAAGGAAAGAGTATTGTATGGTGACTCATTAGCAAGAGGTGTAATAGATGAGAGTGTGACTAAATCATACTTACCGGGTGCAAAAATTAAGGATGTAAGTGAGAGTATTAGAGCGCAAAAGCAGAGGGTGAAAGAAATGATAGTCATAGCGGGAACAAATGATTTGAAAGGAGATAAATTTGATATGAGAGAGGACTTAAAGGAATTATTAGAGGTAGTGAAAGAAAAGAGTGATAGAGTTAGGATAGTGAGTCTGTTGCCGCGGTATGACAGAGAGAAGTTTAGAAGGAGGGCCATAATCGCATATGACTTTATGCGCAGGTTATGCAGACGGTGTGGTGTGGAGTTTTGTGGACATGTGGAGTGAGTTTGATGGGCGAAAGGATTTGTACAAGATGGATGGCTTACATTTGAATGGATTTGGTGTGCGAAGACTGGAAAAAGTGTTGCTGAGTGAGGTGAGAGTGGATGTGCAAAATCAGGGAAATTAGAACTATTAAGGAGGGGAGGAAGTGGATATACAGACATCAGTGAGGCAGTTGATGTAAGAATGTATATAATGATCCCGAGCCGGTACGAAGGACAGGAAATCAGAATGGGATAGTTAGGGGTGGGACAAATGGACCACTGCATTTTATGTATAGTAATGCCAGGAGTATTAGGAACAAGAAGGAAGAATTTTTGGCCTTGGTTGGCTCTTCCTGGCCACAGATTATTGGCATTAGTGAAACATGGCTGACAGAAGATTATATAGTTAGTGGGATAGAATATGTTGAGTATAGTGTGTGTTCAGGAGGGACAGAGAGAATAAAATGTGGGGGGGAGCGTTGTTGATGATAGCTGATGAACTGCAGCCAAGGAGAATAGAAGTTGTATTGCAGGATAGTGAAAAGAGTTCATTTGAGGCTATTTAGTGTGATATTGAGATTAATGGAACAAAATGTACAGTTGGGTGCTGCTATAGACCAGGTGATGGAATAGATGGTGGAGATAGTATGCATAGACAAATTGATGAAATGAGTGGAAGGAGGGTAATTATTATGGGGGATTTCAACTATGGTAACATTGATTTGAAGGAGGAGAAACACTTGTGAGGAAGGATTTTAGTCAGTTACTAAGGGATAACTATCTGAGACAGCATGTAATGGAAAATACTAGGGGTTCGAGAGTGCTTGACCTAGTAATAGCATCCGAGAATTTGACTGATGAATATGACCATGTTGCCACCTATTGGTGAGAGTGATCATAGGGTCTTGACCTGGGAGGTGGCTAAATGTGTGAAATTTTCGATCAAGACAGGGTACATGTGGAATTACTGTGCTGACAAGTATGACAATCTTAGGAGATTGCTTGATTCAGTGCCATGCTATGTAAAACTGCAAGGGCTGGATGTCGATAGGGCATGGAAAGAGGTCAAGGAGCATTTGCAGGAGGTTATGGCTGACTGTATACCTAGAGTAATAGTAAATCACGTAGGGGTTAAATGGATGAATAACACCATTAAACTTGAGTTGCAAAAAAAGAAACAACTGTGGAAGGAATTTAAGGAGAAAGGTGACTTGCAGGCACATGACCGGTATAAAGCGCAGGCCAGAAGGGTAACGAGTGTGGTAAGAAAAGCAAAAGCGGATTATGAAAGGAAATTAGCCATGCAAGCTAAAGAAAATCCCAAACAGTCCTTTCAATATGCTGCAAGTAAAAGAAAAACTGTACACGGCAGAATGATTTTAAGGAAAGCTGATGGTAGGGAGGTCACTGAATCAGTCGATATAATGGAATTACTGAGTGAGCACTTTGCAAGAATATATCATCCAGGTGGTGACATTGAAGGAATGAAGGAACCATTAGTTTATATGGGAATTGTGGTGAATGAAGTGGAGGTGAATAGTCTATTACAGAACTTTAATGTGAATACATCTATGGGATTGGATGGTATACCAGCACGGGTCTTATGTGAAGTGGCTAAAGAATTGTCAGCACCCTTGACCATATTCTTTAATCTGAGTCTCAGGTCTGGTTTAGTCCCGAAGGGGTGGAAAGAGGGGAAAATAGTTCCACTGCATAAAGGAGGTTCCAAGACTACTGGTGCAAATTACCTACCAATCAGCATATCAGGAGTCGTTGTCAAGGTCTTGGAGAAAGTAATCAAGATAAAAATACAGGAATGGATTGATGAAAATGAGATACTGTATGGGGAACAGCATGGTTTTGTGAAGGATAGATCATGCCTCAGTAACTTGCTCAGGTTTTATAACACAATGACGGCTGAACTGGATAAGGGTAAAGGGTTTAAAGTGATACTGCTGGACCTGGCTAAGGCCTTTGACAGGATACCACATGGAATTCTAATCCGTAAACTGCAACATATGGGAATGGATATAGGCTTGGTGAGATGGATAAGAGGGTGGTTGATGGAGAGATGCCAGAGAGTAGTTTACTCAGGAGTAGAGTCCAAAAGACGGCCTGTGACTAGTGGTGTGCTGCAGGGCTCTGTTCTTGGACCTCTGCTGTTTATTTTGTTCATTAACGATATAAGGAAGGAACTGAGAGGAATGGTTCATTTGTTTGCTGATGATGCAAAATTGGGTAGGGCAATAGTGAATGCAGAAGATGGCAAAATTTTGCAGGATGATTTGGATAGATTGGAGGTCTGGGCTAAGGAGAATGGATGTCAATTTAATGTAGCAAAATGTAAGGTTATGCATTTTGGGGTTAAAAGATTAGCACCAGTATATCACATTGGTGGAACTGTACTCCAGGAGATTGATAAGGCCAGGGACTTGGGAGTGTTGGTGGATAGGGAGTTGAAGTTTAGGGGGCACATTGCAAAAGTGGCTAAATCAGCTCATCAAATCACTTGGATGCTGAAGAATACTTTGGCGAGCAGAGATAAGCAAGTTATTATTCCTGTGTATCGAGCCTTGATAAGACTCCCATCTTGACTACTGTGCCCAGATCTGGTCATCTAGATTTCTTCTTGATGGGGAGGAGGTTGAGAGAATCCAGAGGCGAGTGACCAAGATGATATCAGGTCTATGGAATGAACCTTATGAAAACAGGTTGAAGATTCGTGGGTTGCAGAAATTGGTTGATAGGCAGAAAAGGGGAGATATGATTGAGACATTCAAATTGCAGAAGGGTTTTTATAGGATTAATTCAGAGGATATTTTTGAGAACAGGACTGGTGGTGGGAGGACTAGGGGACATCCATAGAAGCTGGGCAAGAGTGTGGTTAGTAAGGGTGTTAGTGCTGGGTTTTTTACTTTTAGAGTGGTGAGTGGAATAAGCTGCCAGAGTTTGTTGTGGGTGCTATGACGGCGAATGAGTTCAAGGCAAAGTATGATAGATACTGTGTGAATGTCGAATAGTTGTGATGGACGTGATGTTTAGGGCTTCCCTCGATGAGTCTAAGGACTCCTCTGAGTTGCCCGTAATAATAATTTTTGAATGTCATCTTCATTGTCTTGTAATATAATCTGATCATCTGCACATAGCATTGTATTCATAACAGTTCTTCTGGTTAACTGGATACCTTGTTTTATTTCTATAAAAAGGACAGAATTGAGTCAAGAAGAATTAATGTGTGCTACATGAGTGATGAGAAATGATCCTATGAAAATGAAGAATAAGGTCATATATCTTCGGAAAAGGGCCTTAGGGATTCGGAAAAGACTGAGAAACTTATGAACATTTTGTCATTGTGCAAACAAAGTGTTTACTCTAGTCTTAAGTTTATTTTTAAAAGGCCTTGGATCCAATTAAAAATTGGATCAATATATATATATATACAGGGTGTTCGGGATAAATTTGACATATTTATAATTAATTATATTTTTCCGTAAGTTACATGTATTAACACACACTTCTCTTCATTTAAAAGTTTGGACCCTTCTTCATTCATATACAAGATGTCAGAAAGGATGGATAGCTGGAACCCACCTGAATCATGGAAGAGAATAACTTGTATCATGATGATTCGTGCCCGCCATCAAAATAAGGATATTACGACTGCTGCCCAATGCTCCCTGAATACAGTAAAAACAATCAGGCATGAACTAGAGACTTGCAATGGTGACTACGAGGATGTAGCAAGAAGAAAGATCCCTAGCAGACGATCTGATTGCGTTCGTACAGCAGAATTCCTCGCAAATCTGCAGGAACAGGTGTTGAAGAACCCTGGCATTGGAATTCGGGCTTTGTTCGTGGAGTTGCTAACTGTAGTCAAGCCCTGGATAACAAGGGTAGCCAATGGTAGGCCGTATGTATGGCAGCAGGATTCGGCCCCTTGCCACACCTCTGGGAAAAGTCAAAAATGGTTGTCTGAAAATTTCTACGACTTCACCAGTCCAAATGTTTGGCCTCCAAACTCCCCAGACCTTAACCCCATGGATTATTTTGTATGGGGCGCAGTTGAAAAAGACACCAATCGCACTTCCAGTAATACAAAAGCCCAGTTAATGGATAAAATTAAAACAGTTTTTGCGGCCCTTCCCAGGGAGACTGTAGCATCAGCTTGTTCGAGGTTCCGAAGCAGAATTGAAGCTGTGATCGATGCTAATGGTGGTTATTTTGAGTAAATCTTGTTGATAGTATTGTAATTAACTCTGCCTGTAATGTTTTTTTGTCAATTCATTAAATTTAATAGATACAAAGAAGATTTTCTTTTTCCTTACGAAACTGTCAAATTTATCCCGAACACCCTGTATATATCTTTATAGAAAGGATTTTTTTTTATTTGTTTGATTTTTATTTCTAACAATTATTTTTTTTTATTTTTGAGTGCTGAATACTTTGGCAATAGCCTCTTTTTTTTTACTATTTCTTTCAGAATCCAAAAATCACTGACTCAAGACCAAAATACAAAATAAACACATTTAATAAAACAAAAACAATATATATACACTTCAAACAACTTTACATAACTATAACTAACTACAGAATTAATTGGATCCAAGGCCTTTTAAAAATAAACTTACACTTAAGACTAGAGTAAACACTTTGTTTGCACAATGACAAAATGTTCATAAGTTTCTCAGTCTTTTCCGAAGCCCTAAGGCCCTTTTCTGAAGATATGTGACCTTATTCTTCATTTTCATAGGATCCTTTCTCATCACTCATGTAGCACACATTAATTCTTCTTGACTCAATTCTGTCCTTTTTATAGTAGAAATAATAGTTAGATCTGGCGTCCTTAAGACAGATGAAACTTCCTAATCAGAGTTTTCTCGAACATTCCTTTAGAACGTATATAGCAACTTCTTCTTTTATTCACTAATGCTTATTGACAGTCTTAACTGTCTCTCCCACTTCAAAAAATTCACAGTTCTACGATTCTCTTTTCGGAATCTACTATAAATCTTCCAATTAGCGTTTCCTTGAATATTCCTTTTAAAACAATCTATAGCAATATTTTCTTTTATTTATCAATACTTATTCCACTTTGAAACTTCATAGTTCCACGATTCCTTTTTCGGAATATACTACTAATTTTCCTCCGACTATCACATAAATACTTAAGTTCCTCCTCACCTCAATATCTGCCGGCCAACGTTCTAATTTCTTCCCGAACGCTCTCCTTGTCAGCTGTCAATCACCCATCAAACTCCTCGGCAAGCATGTGCACTCCATAAAAGTGGCAAGCGAGAAGTTAGGTATAATGGCTGACACTTAGATTATGTTAGTGACAAGAGAATATCTTCATAAAACACAAACACTTAATATTTTAAACTACTATAAAATTTTTTAAAGTAACACAACTATTCAAATCCAGTAAGTACATACATTTTTAACTGCTTTACATATCACTTTGACAAAATAATTTCAATAACAGGTACATCACAAGTGCTGACAATGCGTGTTATGAAACTAAAACTAATAAACATTTGGCCATAGTATTGCTTCCCGCAGTCACATGTGATTTTGTACACTTCTGGGAATCGTGTGACTGCGGGAAGCAATACTATGGCCAAACTGAAAAATCCATCCTCCTACGTCTAGAAGAACACCAGACATACATTGCCTACAAAAGAACTAGAGCAAGTGCCATGTCAAGCCATGTACTGTTTTCAGTAAACACAAATGATGAAGGCCGTCAACATGAGATAAACTGGACAACAACCTCAAACCTTCATGTATGCCGTGACGAGGTGGAGCGACGCATAGTCGAGTCTAAGGAAATTGTTATGGACCCTCATCACATAAATAATAACCTTAGCTATAATCTACCGGACTCATTTCGTGTGCCAATATCTGCTATCCGATATTGGCACACAGCTACAGTTCAAAGCTAACTGAATTTTATAATAGTCGTTTTATAGTGATACGATGTTTCTTATAGTGTTTACTTGCTTTCTACGTTCCCACACCTGAAGAAGTCGGACAATCCGATGAAACATGTTGCGTTTTGAATAAATTTAATTGTTATTCTAGTCTCGGTTATAGTCAGTATAAATAAATATGAACATATCCCAGTACCGAGTTAATACTACAAATTGCTATATATAAATATATATATATATATATATATATATAATAATTAATTATATATAATAATATAATAATTATAATAATTAATTGGTTTCTGGTGACCATTCGTAAAGCCGGAGTTTATTGCCTTAGAAATAATGCTATAAGTGAGAGTTACTTTTTGTAAGAAGGAATATATAAAATATAAAATTAATACTAAATTATAAGAAAATACTTTACTGGACAAAGGCCAAAGATTTACATATTTAAAAAATATCATAAGAAAAATTTTAAATAAAAAAAGATTCTTTGAAAAAAAATTAGCTCATTACTATACCACCGGGTGAATCTGCAGCCGTTGAGGTAGTAGGAGATATATTAGTTAGATCAATGCATTTTTTTTTTTTCAAAGAAGGCCTCGAGTGTCATCTGCTTTATTGACATTCACTTCTTTTCATTTAAAATAGCTTGATAGCAAGCAGAAGCATTGTTTATTTCGTTGGAAAATTTACTAAATCGTTCAAAGTCTGACTTTTGTGATTCAAAGATTGCCTGAGATTTTTCGAGAAGTTTAAATGCTTCTTCTAGGTGTTTTAAAGTAAAAAACCGGGTTGGAGCTTCATATTCGTTATCTTCTTTGTTCGTTTTCTTCTTCATTTATTTCTTGTTCCTTAATTCAAGGAGATCATTTGGTGAGAGTTCCATAGTGTGAGATTGAAGTAGCTCACTAACATCACCTTCCGAAACTTCCATTTGCAACTGGTTTGACATACCCAAGATCACTCAAGTTTCAGAATTCCCAATCTTTGTTGGGTCTTCAAAGCCTTCGAAATTATCATTAAATTGAGGACAAAGTTTATGCCATACTCCTTTCATAGTTTTTTTATAAACTTTATGCCAGGCGCTCTGCGTTATCTGAATTATGTCTAAAATGTTGAATCTCTTCCAAAACTTTTTGATAGAAAAGTTTCCATCTTTATCATTTGCTTCTATTAATATTTCAAAAATCTCTTTGAGATAATATGCTTTAAACGTCGCAATCATTCCCCGATCCAATCGTTGTAAAAGAGAAGTTGTATTTGGTGGTAAAAAGACTATTTTTACATTAGGGCAAATGCAAGCTACTGATGAGGGATGGCCAGGTGCATTTTCAGTTATCAGAAGCATTTTAAATGGAATTTGTTTTTTCTCACAATAAAGTTTCACTTCAGGAACAAAGTGATGCATAAGCCAATCTTTGAATAGGGAACCCGTGAGTTTTCCATATTACTGGGAGAGTTTTTATTTCCATTTTAATCTTCTTGGATTTTCTGATCGATGCACAAATAAGGGTTTTAACTTGCAATTGCCAGCAGCATTTCCTCCTAATATTCGAGTGATACGATCTTTTGATGCTTTAAAACCTGGCATTGAGGATTCTTCTTTTGCGATGTAAGTTCTTACGTTCGTTTCCAAAAAAAGGCTCGTCTCATCGATGTTAAAAATCTGTGATGGCGAGTAATTTCCTTCTTTAATTATTTCTTCTAATTTTTCTGGATAAGATTTTGCAGCCTCACTATCGGCGCTTCCAACTTCACCTTGTATTTTAATGCTATGCCAACCAGTCCACTTTTTATAGCAGTCAAACCACCCATTACTTGCAGCAAAAGTCTCTTTGCAGTCATCCCTTTTTTGGTCTTTCAGCATTTTAAAAATGGCAAAGTCTTTAGTACAAATCATTGCGTAGGTAATAGGCATGTTTAATTGTTAATCGCATATCCAAGCAGTTAACAGTTTTTCCATATGAGGAATTATACTGCCTGTTTCTTTATTACGCAACCATATAGATGGCATAGATTGCAAATTTTTTACTTCTTTCAAATATTTTTCTTTATCCTTTAAAATGGTGCAAACTGTAGAAGCGGCAAGAGAAAATTTCTCAGAAAGAGCTTTAACAGTGCTACCCGCTTGATGGCTGATAATAATTTCGTTTTTCTTCTCTAACATAATTGCTCTTTTTTGTTTCTTTTGCTCATTTTCTAGTTTTGCACTGTTGCTTCTTTTTGACATTTCTGGAAAAGTGAAAGGGTTATATTTAAAAAGAAAACAAGAAAAAGTCAAGTATAATTGAAGAAAACTACAAATAACACTCGCGTCGCCAAGGCTCGTGAGTGACTGAGGCTCGTTCTAACTGATCATTATGTCATTACATACTGCGTAATTCCCCGGACACATCCCTAATCTCCTTTGCCACGCACAATTTAAAATAAAAATTTCGATCCAAAATATTTGTGAAGATAAAAATTCGTAAAGTGAAAAGTACCTGTAATAAGAAAATAATAAATTAGTAATCAATATAGGATTAGCACAATAATATTTCTCATAGGGGAATAACCAAAGATCATCAGATATGTTAAATTTGGATGATGTAAAAAGGTTTCTCAGCTCTCTTTATATGAATATTCTATAAGGAATGTAATAAAGAAAGCTTGGATTTCTTTCAAAGGACTCTGTGCTTAATAGAGGTGACATATTCAGCTAAGCAGAATTGCTCAGATTTATATTACTGGATATTAGATTTATGTTCCTCATTGGGGGACAGCAGCAGCAGATGTATATGTTTGTCCAAAGTAAGACCAGATAAGCAAGGGGGAAAATTAAGTGGAAGAAACTTGTCTTTAGGTAAAAAGAAAAAAAAAAGAGAGGTTGAAATCTTCCTGATAGGAAACCATGATATTGAGAGGCCTCAGAACATCAGCAATAGTTTTATATATTCCTTTAACATAAGGGAGAGGAATCAGAGAGAGAGAGATTTCTTCTTGAGACATGGACACTTGGGAGTAAAAACTCTTAATTGCCTCGATGATAAAAGGATTGGTTGAAACCTATTTTTTTAGAAAGGCGATTTGATATTCAATTCTTGGAATAATAGATCCTCTGTAGCACATAAAGTATGAGCATGGTGCAACAAAGTTTTAATGGTTCTGATTTTTTTTACTTGGATGATGATGTGATGCAATGAAGGATATAACAATCAATATGCATTTCCAATCTGAAGGATATAACAATCAATATGCATTTCTTTCAAAATACTGAGAATTTCAAACTACTTTCAGGCTGACAAAGAATCAATAAATCTAGAAAAGCTAGATGGTTGGTTTTTCTCATAAATCTATGTTGTCTCAAAAATAAATACAATTCATTCTAAACAACTAGTTAGCAGTTCTCTGAAAGAGAACCAAGCCCTTACACAACAGTAGATTTATTATGGAACAGGTGAGAGGCTTTTGTTACATTGTCTGAATTTGAATAGACCTGATGGTCTTCAGTTATCCTTCTATGGGAAATATTATTAATTTCTAATTTGTTATTTTCTTATTTTGTGTGTGTGTGTATTATTTTTCTTATTTTTTTATTAATTGATTAGGGATTTTTATTGACCATTTTGTTTTGTTTCACTTAAGCTATGATGGCACTTTATTTTTTAATTCTTCTGTTATTTGTATTTTAATTGTTCCATTGCTCATTGTACTGAAGATGCCTTTGATACTAAGGCAAAAATTATATATCACTAAAATAGTTTACATATAAGTTTATTTCTGTCTCAAATGTGTGTAATTTGATGAAAGTCATAAGATACAAGGATTACTATTGTAATATTTGTAACAGTTTAACTAGTTATGCAAACATGATAAAAAAAAAAAAAAAGTTACTTTTCATGCATATGAGACAGCAGAGCACCAAAAACATTTCTTCCAGTGCATGTTTAATGGGTCTTATGGAAAACTCTTAAAGCATTAGACAAAAATGGATATTTGTTCCAGTACTTAAATTAAAAATTTCCAAAAAATTCAGAGGCCACGGCACTGAAGGAAGGTATATTCATTGGACCTCAAATTAGAGAAGTATTATTGACAAAGAATTCAAAAAGAGTATCACTAATACAGAACTAGAAGCTTGAAAAAATTTTTAGTGCTAATGTGTGTTTTTGGACAAAAACTGAAATTTATAAAGAACTAATTAATTAGCTTATAGCCAAAGCTAATAAGCTAATTAATTAATTAGCCTAAGGTTCAACAAAATACATAAATATATGTATTTTGTTGAAGGCTAGAATGATACTGAAGATTCGCTCCTTTCAATTTCACCTGAACTTTTGCGAATGGTGTAGTGAATTATGAAGAAGATGATCATAGAAAAATAGAATGGTAGCGTGATGGGAGATTACTTTTGGTTTCTTCAAAGAGACCAACCTTTTTCTTTGAAGCACTTATAAGCACTTAAATTTATATATATATATTTATCAAGTGTTTATTTTCTTACTTATTTTAAATATAATGAAGTGTAAGCATTTGCAGTTTAGTTGTTTATATTCATTTTATAAATTTATTGAGCAGCAACTTAGCCTAGCCAGGCATATATTTTGGTGTACTTGTAACAAAAAACTCTGAAATCTTATAAAGGAAACCTTGTGGGGATGGGAGGAGTTCCATTTTGAACTTGTGCTCTGAAATGTCTTGATTTTTTGGTTTTACCTCACACTTTATCAGAAATTAAAGCTGTTCTTTTGTAATAAGGAGAAATTAGATAACGTGCACTTACTTTTTATTCATAATATTTGTAGGTAACCAAAGAAGCTATCTTCAAAAGGAGTCAGCAAAACTTGTACAATATTTGCATTCCAGACATTTGCCTGTAGAAAAAGCAGAACTTCATGCTAAATCTTTGGAACTTCAAGAACAAATAGCATCAGAAGGTATTTATAAATATAATTTCATTCATTTTCAGTTAAACGGCCAATAAATAAATAAAAATATTGACAAGATTATTATTATTTTTTTTTTAATTTCAGATTTCAGTAAGTACCTGAAATACAGTGAAAATAGCATACTTTCAATGTGATGAGTGACATTTACAGTGATATATATATATATGTTTTTTAATTATTTATTTATTTTTTATTTTTTTTCAAGATATTGAAATAAGTGTTGATTCTCATCTCTTGTTTTAGAACGAAACTTACTTATTTGAGTAGTGCAGTACTCCTTACATTGTGGTAGTTTTGTAGATTGACCTATGTCTCTTTCAACATGATTGTATATCATGTCATACTGTAACTATTTTGACACAGTTTGAAGAAAATGGCGTGAAAAACTCAAGTAGCCTGTTCAGAGTTTCCATTCACTAGAATCCCCCATCAGTCATTGTGGCAGCCTGTATTGCTTTATAAGAACATTGAGTCAATTGCATTCCTATATAATGATGGCATATGAAGAAGACTGGTGGTCTTGTGAAGGAAGAATAGCTCTGTATTTGAATTATCACAAACTGAAAGTGGATGAGAGTATGCTGTAATACCTACAGATTGGAGAGTACACAAACTGGTGCAGAGTGTGCTTAGCGGGTTCCAAAGTGTAATCAGAACCAAAGGAAGGTCTACACAAATTTTAAGTGTGCAGTGTAAGTCTCTCTCTGTAATATGGTGCTGTCTCAGTACTTATATCAGCATAGTGTGTATGTTTATTTACATAGAATGTTGACATTTAAAAAAAAAAACACCTTATTTTTTGTTGGCAAATGATAAACTTTATGAATATACTGCTCATATATTCTGAAGATATTTTTATCCTAACATATATTCCAGTATGTGAAAAATCTGCATTTTTTCACTGATAGATAATGGGTGTAATTACACAAGAGCTTCAGGAAGTATGTTGAAAATCTAACTTAAGATTCTGTGTGTATGCTGTGGCACTCCCTTGATATCAATTAATAGTATCCACCAGCAACTGAGTTGAACTAGAAGTCATTCTATATCATATGTATGTGGATGACAAATGAATTTTAGTTATGATCACTTTCTGTCTGTGACTGATTTTTTTTCATGAAACTGCTAAGATGTTATTCAGTTGAGTTCCTTACCTATTTGTCTTGTTTCTGTCCCAGCTTAATGAAAATAAGCTTTTTTTGCAACTTAGACAAAGCTTATTTTGTGCAATAAGCTTTGTCTGAATTTGCAACTTTATTATGTTTCTGTTTAGCACAAAGCTTATTTTGTGTAATAAGCATTGTTTATACATATATGTGTGTGTGTGTGTGTGTGTGTGTGTGTGTGTGTGTGTGTGGGTATTGTAAAATCTTGTATGAAGAAAAAGTAGAACAAAATTTTTCTATACCAATTTTACTTGGAAATAACAAATTATACAAAATACTTATAATTGATTTAGCGTTTTCCTCGTGTTTTTGCTGTATTGAATCTATTAAAATATTAGAGTAAGTTGTTAAAACATTTAAGAACCACTGAAATTGTACAAACAAAGAAATAGCTCAGACAGGATTAAACATATTGACCTGAGGCTAGCAAAAATCGTGAAGGTCAATGCAGTACAGGGTTTTCTGCCAAAACTCAGCGACAACGGGGTGGCAGAGAAAACCTCCCCAAGAATATCTGGGCGGTTTAATCTGAGGCCATTCCAAGGTCGGGAGAGTAGGATAAAAGGGAGAAATCGAAGGGCCAAAGGCTCTGTCCCTGGCTGTCGTTTCTGGTCTCGCTTCGAAGAGGTTCCTGTGTCCAGCTGCTCCAAGGACGGGGGAGTCACATCCCACCAACAGAAATCCAATGATGATAGGAGGTTCGTAACTGCAGTGACGGTCTATTCCATAAGTCCCACCGCAAAGTTTCTTAACGATCTCCGAGTATGTTGTATCATCGTTGCCGTGAACTAGTGCCCAAGTGTCTCTAGGATCTAGTGTACTGAACTAGCTGGCAAGGTTGCAAGTAAGAATTTTGTAGAACTTTCCTAGATTGTGAATATTAAGGCTAAGAATGCCGATCCCATAGTTAGTCAGCATAAAGAACATTTTTTGTGAAGTCGGAAAGCCACACTTCTAATTAATTGCGAACTAATTATATACAGAGTTCAGGGAAATTTGCTAATGTTGTGTGATGAAAGGGAAATTTATTGTGAAGTTTAGTTTTGCCTAGACTCTAATCAGAGACAGATATTTTGTTATGTGTACTTTTAATCTTTGTAATTATCTTGACTTAGAATGAATAAACAGTTTTGTTTGTTAATAGCTTGCCCGATTATGCCTTACCAATGCACTGTCTCCTAAAACATAGAACCTGTTTGTCCTGAAGATAGAATAGCCACGACTGACCGATTACAAGTTTTAAACGTTGCTTGAATTAGAATTATACTTTAGAGATATTTCCGTGTTGAGCTGGATGTTTCTCTTGCATGTATGGGAAAGACATAGAATTCCTCTACATGATCTTTAATGGTGCAGTCAAAAAAACAAATATTTTTAAAGATCGGTGCAAGAGAAAGTCAGCAAGAGAAACAAGGGAATTGGTTCCAGCCGGAAGCACTCCTTGAATTTAAACTAAGTACACGTGAAAATTGGCATACTTGCGACCTTGAGGAGGGGGGGGGGGAGTAAATTATAGCCAGAGAGGATTAAGAGATTGAACTAGCTCAAGCAATTACTTAAAACTCAGTATTACGACTGATAGGGAAAAGAATATACAGGCGCAGTTCAAGGGTTTGATGATAAGTAATTAAATAAATAATAATTACAAGTACATAAATATACATATAAAAAATATGAAAGAAAAGAGTTATTATCATTACAGTATATATATGAATATGTGTGTATATATATGTGTGAAGAATGACATTGTAAACAATTTTATACAGACATGTGTATACATGCACCTCCCTCATTCCAATCACTAACGACAAGGAATATCGACAGCTACTCTCCATAATTTAAGAAAAAAAATATGTGGAAATCATCATCATCATTAAATTCCTGATATATACCCTCAGGATATGATAGTACTACATTAAAAATGTACATCATTACTAACTTCCTATCTACAATTTTCCTCCAAATCAGTCTGCTAAATGTCGACTAAAATGTTATCAGGTGTTATGTTTCTGTCTTCTAAGGCACTTTTTACTGTATCAATCCATCTATACCTTTGGGTCTTTATCCTGCCAACCTGGCAGAGAACACTTGTTTTGCTAATCTTTTCTCTCCCATTCTGTTTAAGTGACCGTACCACCTGAGATTAGCTCTGCTAATGCATTCCTGGATGCTGACAATATCAAGTTCTTTCCTAATATCCTCGTTTTTAATATGATATTGTCATTGATGCCATCTGTTCATACCCCTGATCTTTCTCAGAACTCTCATATCTGCAGTCTCTAGTCTTTGGTCAAGTGTTTTACTTCTAATCTAGCTCTCAAATCCATAAGTTAAAATTGGTTTAAACATTGTCTTATATACAGCTAATTTAGTGTTTTGGCTAATTTCTCTCTTATTCCATATAAATTTATTCAGTTGACTTCCTACCAGACCAGCTTTGCTGAGTCTGTTGTCTATTTCCATATTTAACTTACCATCTTCACTAAAAATCGTGCTTAAGTAGCTGAAATGTTTTACTTATTCTATAAGTTCTCCATTCACAATGCAGTTTATAATTTCAATGTTTCTTCCTATTTTCATTGTCTTTGTCTTTTTAATACTGGCGTTCATACCATATCTATTACAACAGTTATTCAATTTAGTCATGGATTCTTACAGACTTGTAGCAGATTTATTTAGAAGTATAACATCATCCACATAAAGCAAAGATTAACACCTCCAATTTTGGTATCAGGTTTAATACTACTTTCCTTCATAATGTGATCCATATAGATAATGAATAAGAGAGGGGATAATGTACATCCTTGTCTGACACCAGATTTAACATTAAACCATCTTCCTGTACTTCCTTCAGTTCTAACTGCTGACTTACAACTCAAATAAAGACTAAGTATTGCTTGATATAATGCCCATTGACACCATATAACTGTAGCATATTGAATAGCTTCTCTCTTGGCACCTTGTTATATGCCTTTTTCATATCTACAAAACTTAAATAGAGATCTCTGTTATATTCCCATGATTTCTCAGCTATCTGTTGTAAAGTGAAAATCTGATCCTGACAGCCTCTTTTTGGCCTGGTTCCAGCTTGTTCTTAACCAAGCTTCTCTTCCACAATCCTTCTCAACCGTTTTTCATGTATACTTGCATATATCTTACCAAGAAAACTCAGTAATGAAATGCCTCTGTAATTCTCACATTCAGTTTTATTTCCTTTTTATATATGGGTACTATGAAAGCTCTACTCCAATCATCTGGAATTCGTCCCTGTGCATTCCTTCTGAACTGTGCAGTGCAGCCACTGTATGACTTTTACACCTCCATACTTGAGCATTTCTGGTTGAATATCATCTACCCCTATTGCCTTTCCTGATTGCATGCCTGGTCAGTGTTTTTTACCACTGTGCTGTCATCACTGCTTGTTTCATTTAGCAAAGTAATTACTCCATACTTCAAGGATATCTTTTTCTCCTGTTTTCATGTCACCTTTATCATCTCTAATTCCTTTTACAGCACTCTTTCCTCCATTTCTGAGCTTCTTCAACAACTTCCAGAATATTTTGCCACCTTCTTGATATTTATTTTCTGTGTTCTTATCAAAGTCCTCCCATAACTTTTGTTTAGCCAGTTTTACACAGTGTTTAGTTTTCTTACATTTGTCTCTGTATTCTCTAAGAGCACAAGCTGACTTATTTGCCAGGAACTTTTGATATGCTTTCTTCTTTTCCTTCACTGCCTCTTTAAATTTCTGTGTCCACCATGGAGTTCTGATTTTTCTATCCTTGCACACAACCTCACCACATACCTCTCTGGCTGAGTCAATCAGTGTTTTCTTCAAGGCTTGCCACTGAATCTCCAAAGTTTGGTTCTTGCTCTCAAACTCTTTCATTTTTTCTTGAATAATATTTGTGTATTTTGCTCTATAGTTCACATCTGAGAGTTGCTCAACTTTTATTCTCTTTAAAACGTTCTTACATATTCTTCTTTTCAATATGAAATTCATTTTTATCCTGCTCAAGACTAAATGGTGATCACTTCCAATTTCAAATCCTCTGTACACTCTGGTGTCCTGCACCAGGCAGAAAACCTCACTATCAACAATAACATATTCAATGAGACTTTTCTTATTCCTTGCCTCTTCTCCCCATGTGAATTTGTGCACATTTTTATGTTGGAACATTGTGTTAGTAATGACCAGTCCATGTCGTGAGAAGAAATCCAACAGGTATTTGCCATTATTATTAGCTTTGCTCTTTCTCCAAATTTTCCCAAAATATTTTTGTATTTCCTCCTTTGCTATTTAGATCCCCAACAAGGACTAACTTTTCTTTTTTCATTGTGTCAGTTGCTTTCTCTAAAGCCTCAAAAAATTCCTCCACTTCTACCTTAGTAGAACCTTCTGTGGGACCATTGGCACAAATAAGTCTCATTGTCCAGTTACCCACTCTCATATTTGCCCACATCACTCTACTTGAGACTGCCTGCCATTCAAGAAGATTAGCCTCATATTTAGTGTTGAATACTATGGCTACTCCTTTTCCTTGATTGTCATTGCCTGAATATAAGATTTTGTATTTATTGCTCAGAAAGATCTCACCAGTTTTTGTCTTTATTGTTTCAGTCACCCCTATTATGTCGATCTGGTACTTATCCAATTCCTCAGCTAGCTCCATTTCTTTGCCATTCAGGTTCTTATGTTGTTAGTACTGATATTGAACTCTGGTGAGTTGGGTAAGTTTTTGGATTTGTTCCAGTGACTGACTTTTTGCTGTTTGCCCTGATTCCCTGGCGAAAACAACTGAGGCCTTATTTAAACGGGCGATGCCCCAGCCAGCATGAAATTCTGTCATGTTGTACCATTATTTGAAATTTTGGTTTAAGCCAATAAGAATACAATTCGGTTGGCTAAATCCCAAATTGCCAGCCCATCTTCATCCGTTCAGTATTCAGGTAGATACCTAACAGTGTGCACCACGAGAAGGTGAGGATTGGACATTAGGTCAGAAACCCTGGTCGGTTCTCTGCATTCCTTTGAAGGCTATGTGGAAGTCTCCTCTCAGTTATATAGCTTTGACCCTTAAGCACCCAAAAATATGTGGGAAGTACTTTGAAAATAGCAGCATATCAGTTATTCTCAACTGATCATATATCTGTTTATTTTTTAATGAAACTGCTTTATTTTGTGATTAATTTTATGGACGTCTCAGTCCATGTTGTTCCATAGCATTCAGATTTTCCACTATTTTTTCTCTCTTTAAGCTATCTACTCCCAGCTGTTCTTTCTAGCATTTTCTGTTACCAGTCAGTGTATGCTGTGTGAACCTTATGTGAATTGCACCAGTCCAGTCACATATATTTTTTACGTGTTGTTCCATAGCATTCAGATTTTCCACTGTTTTTTCTCTCTTTAAGCTATCTATTCCCAGCTGTTATTTCTAGCATTTTACTCCAGTGCTTGCCAATACTACTGTTAACATGTGACTTTGCTATAGGTAAATAACTTCTTATAACTTTCTAAAATATTATCGTTTTGTGCTTCCTTATTTTTCTGTCTTGTGTCTGAAATCCTCCACATGTTAAAGGAATTTACTTGTGATTTTGGAATTGCTCTGCTACAATATCAACAAATAGTTGATATTGTAGCAGAGCACTGACATAAATTACACACATCATTCTAAATAATTAGATTAATTTCTTGGCCTCCTTCTGTATTATTAGCTACAGTCAACTCTCAGGATAGCAAACTTGTTGGAACTACAGGAATATTGTTTTAGAGTTGTTTGCTTTAGTGAATTTATTTTATAGAACTATATCGCTCAGGCTTTGGTTATGTTTTTTTTTTTTTTTTTTCCAGTAGCTTGTTAATAGTGAGAAAGTTTGTTATAGTGGTGTTTGCTGTAGTGAGAGTTGACTGTATTTAATAATATAGTATATTACAATAAAATAGGTTTTTATAAATAAATAATTAGCATACTCCTTGTTTTATTGCGCCTTTTATGCACGCAGTATTTGTGAAGAGGCTAAGAAAAATTGTGGCGAAGAAAGCCGAGTTCACACAAAATAAGGAATGTAAGGATCAGATTTTCATTTTAAGAAAAATAGTTGAGAAATCATGGAATGTAACAAGTTGTAAAAGTTGCTCTATTTCATGTATTGTAACGTTTCTCTATATTATTATGCTGTCTTCTGTTTATTATGTTGTCGGCTGCGCCTTTGTAATGCTTTGTCTATCATAGTTGCTATCTCTACCTATATAATGTGATTCACTCACTCGTACAAAGTTTATTCTACCTTCTGCACTTCCTGTCATATGCCTAAGAGTACTGGAAATTTATTTGTTTAGACTGTGCCACCAGCATTCTTTTCTCAGCATAAGACTTGGTAATACGTCCAGCAGACTTCTTTCTCTCTCTAATATAAACTCCTTTCAGTCAATTATCATACACAGTTGTAGTTCACTTGCACTTAATATCGTTTCTAATATCTTACTTGCTTCTAATATCCTAATTGTTTCCTGCTTACAGGCCCGAGTTTATTTAGAAACAGTGCATTGTAAATCAAAGATCAGGCAGCACTCTATTGTCATATAATAAACAGATTTATTTACACTAAGGCAAAAATTACACAACTTGTACAATAGGGAGGTTACTCCTTCTACCTATTCGTTAAAGCTAACTATTAAACTTCCTTTTCAATTCTTGACAATTATGTAATATAGAGTATTCTTTCACTTTCCTGCTTATTGAATAAAATTCTTATCTATTCATAAGGACATTTAACTTGCTATACTAAGCTATTACAAATATGTACTCCAATAACTATTAAGCCAATAAATAACTTCCTCATAGACACTGCTTATTCTTAACTTCTTATGTTATCAGTCCACTATGAACAGTTCTCCTAGATTACATAAAAAAACATAGAACACATAAAAGGAACAAACTCACATAATCTCTGGCATCTTTGTCGTGCACTTATTCTTGGTTCCGTTCTAGGGTTCTAAACCTTTCTTCTGTCTTGGGGTTTGGATTTCTTCCTACAGTATCTCATATCACCGGCGTCTCATCTAGTTGTTGGCGGGGTTTTGAACTCAGATTCTCTGGCACTCATGGGCGAGGGGATCCAACGTATGGAATGTTTGCATTCTTCTCCAGCACTGAAGACTGTTCCTCAGGCAATAGCTTCCGACGACCTTCCGCTTATAACGTCATAGATCTAGACAGCTCTCTGGCTTCCGGTGGACCGGCATCCTTCTCTTCCTTCCAACCTCTGGTGTGACCTAGCCGTATAGTCATGTCCTCAGTGGTCGACTGCCGATGTCAATGTTCTCCTCGACACCCTTTTATTTCTCCTTCTCCGGGACCTTGTGTGAAGGGTTGAGACCTCCGAAGAATTCGGCATGACTCCTTGATCTACTATTAAAACCGACCATTTCTTTCTTCTCCTAGTGCACTTCAAAAATTCGATTCGTCGGACAGTGGAACCTTTTTTGATCCGTGCTGACCCTTTTAATGATGGCCTTGAAGGTGGGCATACACAGAGCTGTAAACAAAGGGCTTCCTATGCACTTAGTTAGAACAATAACATACAGTTTCCAGTGACACAGCATTTTGTTGTTACTAATTTTGGGCATTCTTTGTTTACTACATTTGAGCAGGTAAATTTTCCATCGGACTATATACATTCTTTATACAAAGGTTATTTTTATAACACAATCTTTTGAGATGTGACCTTTGTAAAAGTTGATGTAAAGTACTTGTAAAATTCTAAGCTACATCAAATTTTATAAAGTATCTATACTTAAGTTTTTGAATTTGAGTCAAGTCTGTATTTAAGTTGTAAGTCAGCAGTTAGAATTGAAGGAAGTACAGGAAGATGGATTGATGTAAAATCAGGTGCAAGAAAATGGCACTAAACTTGATATCCCTGATTCTGATATCGGAATTAATGCCACTTTCTTTTATAATGTGATCTATAAAGATGATCAATAAGAGTAGAGATAATACCCCTGTCTTGCACCTGATTCTGCATCACTCCATCTTCCTGTACTTCCTTCAGTTCTAACTGCTGACTTACAAACCTTACATATAGACTTAACTCAAATTCAAAAACTTAAGTACAGAATACCTGTTGTATTCCATGATTTTTCAACTGTTTTTCTTAAAATGAAAATGTGATCCTTATAACTGTTATGTGACAAAGAAAGCTGTTAACTCAGCTTTCTTTGCCACAATTTTTCTTAGATTTTCTCTTCACAAATATTGCTTGCATACATTTTACTTGAACATCCAGTAAGGTCACATTTTATTTCTCTATTTTTTCATTTTATTTATTTATTTATTTTTTTATAGAGAGAAACTGTGACAGCTCTGCTCCAACATCTGCAGGAGGATCAGAAGACATAATCCTTCTGATCTCGCCTTCTCAGTTATGCAGTGTAGTCACTGTAAAACTTTTACAGTGACTATACTGCATAGTTATTTAAGAGTATAACAACATGCAAATGAAGTTATACTCTTAAATAAATCCAGAACAGGTCTGCAGGATTCCTCAATTAACTTGAATAAATGCTGTAACAAATCATAAAAATCAGCAGTGAAAGAAACATTGAAAACATCAACTGCATCCTGAATAAGGAAGCTGTGGAACAAATAAAACATTTCTTCTATTTATGCACAGTTTTAAGTGAAGATGTGAAATTAAATATGGAAATAGACAATAGAATAAGGAAAGGTGGTATGGTATCTGAATAAATGTATATGAAATGAAGAAAAAATTAGTCAGAACACTAAAGTGGCAGTTAACAAGACAGTCTTCAAACCAATTTTAACTTATGGATTTGAGAAGAGTTGGAATAAAATAAAGCAGTTAATCAAAGGCAAGACAGATATGAAAAAATAGAGGAACAAATAGATAGCATTGATGCCAGGATCATATTTTAAATTAAGTTATTACAAAATAATTTGACATTGTTAACATTCAGAAATATGTGAGCTGTAGTCACTTCAACAGAATAGGAATGCAAAAGTTAGCAGAAGAAGTGTTTGGTGCTAGGAAAAAGACAAATAGAAAGACTAAGATGTCTTTCCTGGGTGAATTGATGCAGTTAGAAGATGAAATTATAAGATTGAGAATATTGGAGTCCTGACAGATTAGATTAATTTGGAAGAAGATTGTTGATAGTAGATAGTCATAATGTAAACTTAATTGTGTAGTGCTGTCAAAGCATCCTGTACATCCCTTGATGGGTACACAGAAGTAATATGATGATGGCATACACATTCATTGTTTCTGTATTATCATAGTATATAAAATATCTATGTTCTTTTGTCCGTTTGTTAAGGTTAGGTTACTAGTGGTGTACCACAGAATCAATCCTTGGTCCATTATTATTCAGTCTTTACATTAATAACATTGGGAAGTGTGTCCCAATTTATGATTATTAGGCTTTCAACTATCCTTACATGTGAAACTCTACTTGTCTTTATCCAAATCTTATCTATATTCGAGATATCACCCAAATACAAATATTCAAGCTTCTTCTCCCCTTAGCATCCCTAAATATTTATTTTATACTGCGCCTTTCAGGACATTTAGTTTAAGATATAAAATTCAAAAACAAGGAGCAATTACCAAAATATATCTGAGCGTGAAACTAATATGCAGTCGTTACCTTTATCTCGTAACTTAACAAAATTTCCTCTCCCCCTCACACATGATTAGGTTTGTACATTGTTACAAGTGGTGCATTGAGCGGTAATCTCAGACAACTGTATTTTCAAGGAACAAAAGTTTATTGAACTCTTAAACATGATACAATTCATTCTTTATCAAATAAAACTCAATTCAATACTAAGAATATATAATACAAATTAACACTAGCTAAACACAAGTATTTAGGTTAAGATCATATATAAGAATTTTGATCATATTGCCATAACAGATTCTATATATACAAACATGTATAATTCTTGAACCAGTTGACCTTTTTTGTCTAACCCCTTACTGATCTGATCATGCTATAATTCTGTATTTTCTAGGACATATATATTCAGTTACTCTAATTTTCTTACTAAGACAATATGGATTAAATTTATCCTTTTGCTGAGCAAATACACACTTTTGACCTTTAAAACTCTCTTAAATAAAATACAATGTACATGCATAAATCTCTAGGCACATGAATACTTATTAATGTAAATAACAAGCTCATTTTCATTCTAGTCTGACATGTACTCAAGTCCTAGTATAATTCTTATTAATCCCTTCAACTGTTTAGTAATTGAACAATGATTACAGTTACATGTGATTTGAATTGACATGAGTTTTTACAGTACCCTTTGACTTGGGTCTTCTACACTGGTCTCTACCTTTTTCCGATTGCACCTTCCTAAGACGAACTCTTCTATAACTTATCAAATAACCTAAGGTCTTTTGGCACTAAGATGGGCTTTCACAATCTTTACCCTACATGCTTCAATTAAGGACATACATAGGATCATCTATTCTATGGCTGTGAAACTCACCATGTGGGCACTGACTTTTTTATAGATTTTTTCTTCTCGTTACGATCACTGGATGATGAAACACTCTGACATTATCTTCCTTCCTTTTAACTAAGTGGCGTCCCTCATTTCTTACAACAGGAACACGGAATCGAAATCCCGCATGCTTTGTTTCCTTATTGTGTCGGACAGAGAAAACTCCTAATCCGTCACTCAGGAAAACCGCGTGAGACCTAAACGAAGACTCGTGAAGAAAACTCTGAGAAAAAATGCCTCGTGGGGAGTCCTAACCCTTTTATACGATGACCCTACGGCACCTTCTTCAATTTCTTTTCTTGCCCCCTTACTGGAGTCAATTTCACTGACCAATTAGAGTGGCATTTTTCTGCCAAAACATCATGCGGTCCGCGTGCACGCGACTGACACGTGACGAAGTCTCAATTCAGGAATTATGACCTTGAGCTTTGGTTTTTGTTTAAGCTAACCTCTATGTCATCTATACTAAATTAATTTTCTAAGAATTAATTCTAATCTTTAATCTCTTATTTCAAGTGTAAAAACTAGCCTCTCACATACAAAATCCTATGACTAATCTTCTTTGTTTTACTTAACCTTATTTTATCATATCACAACTGTAATAAAATTCCCTTCTTTTTTTTTATTTAGTTCAACAAACAATTTCAGCTATTTATTAGCTTATTATCTCTTTTTATTTTATTAGCTTATTAGCTCTTTATATTTAAGTAATTTCAGCTATATTTTTCACTTGGATGCAAGCATATTTTTCTTTCTTTTTATTTTTTGTATTCATTACTTTTAAAGGCTCTTAACGATATCTGCTTAGGAACAAGCTTACTTACTTACTTAGTTATCTATACAGGGTTTTTATTTCTTCTCTTGTTACATCATAATAACTGAAATTTTCACATTCTTAAGTTATCAGGTTGTAACAGAAGGAATTGAAAGGTGACATTATTGTTTGCTGTTGATGATGAAAAGATAGCTGAGGTAACCAGGAATGCAGTTGATATGCAGTACTTGCAGAATGATTTGAATAGGCTGGAATTATGGGCACGTGAAAAAAATTGCTGTCAGTTCAATGTTAGTAAATATAAAGTTATGCACTTTGGTTTAATGAAATATCCAATGTCATGTTATATTGGTGGAATTATGCTAGAAGAAACTGATGAAACTAGAAGACTAGGACTACTGGGATATTAGTAGATAAGAAATTAAAGTTCAAGGGCCACATGGTATAGATTGCAAATACAACTCAGGTAATTGCAGTGCTGAACTGAACCTTGACATGTAAAGATTAGGAAGTCATTTTGCCTCTTTAACCTTGATAGGAGATAGGCTGAGTTATTTCGATGTAAGTAAAACATTATATTTCCTTAAATTAGATATAGATGTATTTTTGGTGTGACACCTGTGCATAGCAGAACAATGGCAGCCAAGATGTCTTTGTTGGGAGAACTACATTTGCTTAATTTTCTGCAATGTAAATTTTGTGAGATATACTCATCTCGAAAGTTGACATATTTGTGGAAGGAGTGCAAAACTGGTGAGAGAGTGTGTAAGAAATACTTTGAATTAAAGATGCCAAGAAATTATATTCTTGGTTTATCCAAGTGTAAGCAAATAAAGCTTGCACGTGAAGTAATTTCATGACTGGGCTACTTGTACATAGAGTCTAATGACCTCACATAAATTGGCTTGGTATTCCATAATGCAATGCACATATCTTTACAGACATGTATAATGCTATGCATTATGGGAAGGCCCGCTACCCAGATCAGTTTCAACCTTTATTGAGATCTCATCAGTGGGAGCCAGGCCCAGAAATGATACAAAGGTTGAAGTAATGCAGAAGGCATTGATGTGAAATCATTAGCCTCTAATTGCAAGTAGCCGAATCATGTGAAATTACTTCATATGCAAACTTTGTTAGCTTACACTTGCATAAAGGATGAAACCAAGAATATAATTTCTTGGCATCTTTAATTTATAGTATAACCAAGTGAAAAAACTTTCAAAAAATAAATGCTTTGAAAGTGAATATGGAGAGAACAAATTACATTATAGTAGAGTAGAAACTATTGATACAAGATCATAAAATATAAATGTCACAATAATACTGAAAATGTAGTGGCAGAAATTCAGCAGAATGCAGAAGACTTGAATAAAAAAAATTTGCACTCTTGCATGTAGTCCTTCATAGGACAAAGTGTGAGATTGAAAGGCTGCAGAAAGAGCAAGAGTTTAGTCAAACTGAGAACAGAAAAAAACAAGAGGTCCGAAGCCAAATAAAAAGAAAATTGTAAGATTAATTTAGAGAATGAGCATAAACAATTAATTATTATTGGCAGTTCTGTGATAAGGGAATTCTTTATGAAAGCATTACAAAATCTTGTTTCACTGGTACAAAAATCAATAATATTAGTAATGCTGTCAGAATGCAGAAAGGGAAAGAATTAATTGCTTTGGTTGGAACCAGTGACCTCAGAGGTGTGAAATGTACAAGGGAGGATGTCAAAGAGTTGTTGAAAGAAGCAAAAAAAAAAAAAAAGAGCAATAGGATAAAGTTTGTGAATCTGCTACCACGCTGTGATAGAGGTGAACTGAGAAGGAGAATGATGATAGCTAATAAATCACTATGCAGGTTGTGCAGAAGGGATGATGTAGAGTTTGTGGACGTATGGGGGGGGTGAGTTTGATGAATGAAAAGATTTGCACCATACTAATGGATCGTGCTTAAATGGATTCAGAAATAGGTATCTGGAGAGAGCTTTATTCACAGAGTGTGGAAGCTCAGAGTCAGGAAAACTAAAGAAATTATGGCAGATGCAGACGATTTTGTGTGAAGGCACCCATGAAGCAAATGAGTGTGAGAATGACCAAGAAGTGATGAATCTAGTCTCTCAAGCAAAAATATCTAAAAGAATAAAGGTGGTCGGGGGCTTACAGGGATGTTGCAGTTTCTATGTACTAATGCCAAAAGTATCAGAAACAAGAGGGAGGAGAGTTTTTAGCATTCATTAGTGCAAACATGCCAAATGTTATAGGCATTAATGAGACTTGGCTAACAGCAGATGATGTAGTTACAGGAATAGAATGTGATAGATTTAGTATTTTCAGAGAGGATAGAGTAGACAGGACAGAGGTGGAGTGGGGGTACTGCTGATGATAGCAAATGAAATGTAGCCAATAAGAGTAGAATCAGTCATGTAGATGGCAGTTCTTTTGAGTCAGTCTGGTGTGAGATTGAGACCAATAGGACAAAATATAAAATTGGTTGCTGCTATAGGCCAGGAGGTGCAAGGGATGATGTAGAAGACATGCATCAGCAGATTAGTACAATGAGCAAGTTGAGTAATTATTATGGAGGACTTCAACTTCAGAGACATACCGGGTGATTCTAAAATAACGTCAAGTGTTCAGAGCCCTCTAACGAGTAATGTATTGGATGAAACACACCAATATTCAGTAGACGTACAGAGTGGAACATGGGGATTCGATTTAACGAGAAAAAAAAAGTTCCAAAAGTCGCCAACAGGGGAAATTTTGGTGCTGCCAAATTAATTTTAGTAGTTGTGACTAATGAATGACTAAGTGGCAAATGAGAGACAGCACACATCAATTTCATGACGTTTATTGTTAATTACAAATGAGGTTCAATATGACCACCATTCTGATGTTCCAGGAACTGCATACGGTGCACGATATTTTCCACAGTGGCTTGCAGCATATCAGAATTAATTTGTCTCACATGTAACGTTATTCGATCTTTCAAAGTTGGAATATCGGGTACATGTCCTTGATACACAATGCTTTTAAAAAATCCCCACAGCCAAAAGTCACAAGGATTGAGATCAGGTGATCTCGGTGGCCATGGCATGGGAAATGCATGATTAATGATTCTTCTGTCAGAGAAATGTTGTCGCAAAACATGCTGTACCTGACGTCCGATGTGGGGTGGTGCACCATCCTACATGAAGATGGTTGAATCGAGACATCCTCTTTGCTGCAGTTGTGGAACCACAAAGTTCTGTAGCATATTGGCATACCTGTTAGCATTGATGGAACAGTTCACTGGTCCATTTTGGCGATTTTCCTCATAAAAAGTATGGACCGATGATAAAAGATGCCATAAATCCACACCACACTGTGACTTTGGGTGAGTGGATAGGCATCTGCAGACACACGTGCAGATCAGTTGCAGCCGAAATGCAACAGTTGCATGTGTTAATATCACCGTTCAAATAAATGTGCGCTTTGTCACTCCATAAAATCTGCCATGTCCATGCATCATCCACTTCCATGCATGCTAAGAATCTCAAAGATAAGTCGATTCGTGTGGTCACATCAGGGTGCAATTCTTGAACATGGCTGATTTTATAGGGGTAAAACTTCAACATCTGATGTAGGATTTTCCACACCGTTGTGTATGCGATGTCCGTTTGCCAGTATATTGCTCGTGCACTGCTGGAACCCTGCGCATTCATCATCTCCTGTTCCACAATAGCAGTTGCAACTTGTTCAATGTGTTGGTGATTGATTGGTTTGCATCCTCTGCCTACTTGCACTGCTCGAGTTCCAGTAGTTTCAAATCGCCGAATCAGTTTTCGTAAGTTTGTTATGCTAATTGGTCCTTTTCGTGAATTTTTCATATGCCGAAAATCACGAAGGCAAGCACTGGCATTATTGTTCCGCTGATAATAGAGTTTAGCTAACAAAGCACGCTCGCGTAAGGTAAGAGGCATCGAAAAGCAGTTTGTCTACGAATGATAAGAAATCTCACAGGCTTTCCTTCTATTGCATGATCGCTCACAAGAAATGCGATAATGCAAATTAATGCATTTTATTTGGTAAACAGCACCAAAATTTCCCCTGTTGGCTACTTTTGGTACTTTTTTTTTCCGTTAAGTCGAATCCCCATGTTCCACTGTATGTCTACCGAATATTGGTGTGTTTCGTCCAATACATTACTCGCTAGAGGGCTCGGAACACCTCCCGTTATTTTATAATCACCCAGTATATTGGAAGGAAATGCAATATATCATATGCTTACTGAGGGATAATTACATGAAAAAGAAGAATGTAGCAGAGAGAACTTGGGATATGGAGAGTGTTGGATCTTGTTGGATCAGAAGAGCTATCCATAACTAAGTTGGTTATGCCTCCAATTGATCATGTGAAAAGTGACCATGTGATCTTGACTTGGGAGGTAACATAACATGTGGAAATTCTAGTTAAGAAAAGGTATATGTGGAACTATAAGGCAGGTGATTATGATACACTTAGGAAGCAGCTTGATGCACTACCAAGACTTAAAGATTTGAAAGAGAAGGATGTTCACAGTGCATGGGAAATAGTCAATGGATATGTGCAAAAAACAATATCACACTGTATACCCTAGGTCAGGAGGTTAAATTGGGTAGGAGTTAGATGAATGAGTAGCATCATTAAGCATGAACTCCAAAAAAACAGAAAATGTTGTGGAGGGTATGTAAGCAGAAAGATGACCAGCTAATACAAGGATCAGTCAAGAAAGGTGACCAGCATAGTAAGGAAGGCAAAATCAGATTATGAGAAGAAATTAGCTGAGCGGGCAATAGGAAATCCCCAAAAGTTTTTTTATGTGGCAAGTAGGAGGAAGAATGATTATGGAAAGATAACTTTAATGAGTGCAAATGGTAGAGCAGTAACAATGTCAAATGAAATTGTTGAGCTAGTGAGTGATCATTTTGCAAGGGTATATAATATAAGTTAAGATATTGTTATGACAGAGGCAACAGGGACTGATGTGAGAACAGAGGTTGATGAATTGGAGGTACTTAGTATATTGCAGAATCTGAATGCAAATACAGCTGTGGGACTGGATGGGATGTTAAGATAACTAACTGTCAATTTTTAGGGAAAGACAATGTATAATGTATACTTCCTATATTTCGGTAATGTTACATTACCATCTTCAGGGAACATAAAATTAATGATATGTGCATGCAGGCACTAACATTGAACAAATATGGCTGAAGACAACAACTGAAGTTGTTGTCTTCAGCCTAAAGTCCTAAAAGGTGCCACTTAGTGGGCTAAATTGGGTAGCCTTGGCTGTTGGGCTGATATTCTATGAATGCAAGCTTCCCATATTTGGGGCAGTCTCATGCATCCAAATTTGTTGAGGTTTGGGGAGTACAGGTTTTCTGTAAACAGAGAAAGCAGGGATCCATCAGGCTGGCATGTAATCAGTGTCTAGGAAAGGGAGATTGTTATTGTTTTTTTTCCAAGGTAAACTGGATCCTGGAGTGTTGATTGTTTAAGTGTGATAAGAAGTTGTGGAGTGTGTCCAAGCCATGCGGCCAAATAGCAAACACATCATCTACATAGCATAGCCAAACAGTAGGTTTAAGTAGAGCTGAGTTTAAGGCTTTTTCTTCAAAGGTCTCCATAAAGAAGTTGGCCAGAGGTGGAGAACCGATAGCCGTCCCCTCTATTTGTTTATAGAATTTTCCCTGGGATGTTAAGATGGCTTGCATGTTAAGAGAATGTGCTGACAAACTGGCAATGCCTTTGACTAGGCTGTTTAAGTCTCATCTCTGGCCAAGTCACAAGAGAGTGGAAGGAGGATGAAATAATTCTTTTGCATATAGGAGTATCTAGGCCTATGGTAACAAATTATAGACCATTCAGTATTTTAGGAGTGGTGGTGAAAGTACTGAAAAGTTAGCCAAAAAGAATTCAGAAATGAGCGGATAAGAAAATGATACTCTCTGAGGAGCATGGGTTTGTGAAGGGTCAATCATGCCTTGGTAATCTACTAACTTTTTATAATAGAGACAAAAGAGTTGGATAAAGGGAATGACTACATGATGATACTGTTGGATTTTGCAAAGGTGTTTGACAGGAACTCTGTTACGCATGCTACAACAAATGGGGATGGATGTGAAACTGGTGATATGGATAAAGGGGTGGCTGATGTAGGATTTTCCACACCGTTGTGTATGCGATTTTGATCCGGAAAAATCGCCCCCAACATTTCTCCCCCTAGCACATTTCGCCCCCTGTAGATAATGAGTGGACTACAAAAAATGTAAATAATACACCTAATTTTTTAATAATTCT